>NC_141089.1:4843282-4908282 GCF_041138505.1 Cibotium barometz | reverse complement strand
TAATTAAATTTTAGATTAAATGTTAATGGTAGGGATGAGTGGTGATGTGTGCTCACTCTCAAATAAATGCATCTTACATGTAATCTCTCTCTCTCTCTCTCTCTCTCTCTCTCTCACACACACACACACACACATGCACATGCACACCCTCTTTCTCTCACATACACATGCACACACTCTCAAATGTCGAAACTCTCTCTCTCTCTCTCTCTCTCTCTCTCTCTCTCTCTCTCTCTCTCTCTCTCTCTTATACACACACACACACACACACACACATGTACACACATGTACTAATGCAAACACACACTCTTTCCCCCTACACACTCACACATAGACTTCCATGTCTCTGTCTCTCTCTGTGTTTCTCTCTCTCTCTCTCTCTTTCTTTCTCTCTCTCTCTCCCCCCTCCACACACACACACACACACACACACACGCTATCTCTCTTCTCACACACACTCTCCCACATATAGAAACTCTCTCTCTCTCTCTCTCTCTCTCTCTCTCTCTCTCTCTCTCTCTCTCTCTCTCTCACACACACACACACACACACACACACAGAGATACATTCATGCACACACAAACACACTTCTTTCTCATGCACACATGCACAGTCTCTCTCTCTCTCTCTCTCTCTCTCTCTCTCTCTCTCTCTCTCTCTCACACACACACACACACACACACACACACACACACCCACATGTAAATATATATTATCTATAATATTATGTTTTATTATATTTAGAGACGTATACCTATATATACATGTGCATTTATAAAATAAATAAACACATATACACATATATTTTTAATTAATATTAAATTTTAACACGTGTGCATATCTCTATATGTTGCACGTATGTCCATGCGTGCAAGTGTGTGTATGTGTGTGTGCACGTATCATGTGCTGGTGTCTGTGTGTGCATGAACATATATGTGTGTGTGTCGGCATACATATAAATCTATTTATATATACATGCTTACATACCTATAGATACACATACATACATAATATATATACGTGTGTGTATCTATAGGTATATAAGCATGTATACAAAGATTTCATTGAAAGATGTGAGATGAGATCTTTTTAGATTCAAATTCAAAATTGCATTGGAAGATGTGAGATTTGGCTCCTCCTCCTCACGCTTGTTGCAGGAGGAGTGGTTATTTTGAATTAGCCCCACCTCCTTTGCCCAAGTGGAGGGAGGTGGGGTTGTGGTTAATCTTGTATAGATAGATATAAACGTTAAGCTTAAATTAAAGCTGGGTCTCTCCATTTTCGTGCACCGATGGCAGCCAACGCTTAAGCATGAATTATATATATATATATATATATATATATATATAAACTTTAGTTTTTAACTAAAGCTTAAGATGTCTCCAAAGGCTTGAACAACGTGCAGCGCTGTGAAAAAAAGAAAAGTTCAGGACGCACATCACTGCCACCGATTGGGAAGGAAGAAAAAGCTCTTACGCCTTCTCTGAGATGTTGTGCCCTACTGCTGCAAAGAGACAGAAAAATTTGAGGGGAATATATATATATATATATATATATATATATATATATATATATATATATATATATATATATATACACGACTTTAATCTTCTTCCCTCTTGAAATTGGTGTAGCATGTTTTTCTTCAAAAGAGGCTAATTTTAAAATCTTTGAGTTTGAAGAATTTATATTAGCCCTCCATTATACAAATTAAGAGGACGATAAGCTTAGAAATTCTAAAACTAGTCCAAGGATCACTTCAATGAACTGATTTCATCCATAAAGATGAATTATAAAGAGGATTAGTGAGATTAAAGGTGGTTTTATGGTTTTCACAAACCTACTAATGGTTTTCCACCTTGCTTTACCATTTGGGAGGGGGATTTGTTATCCAATGGTTGTAAACAAGCCTTCTTTCAACCATACATATCCATAAGCCCATAAAAGTCTTCTTCTTCAAATTAAATTGATAAATTACCAAATTCACCTCTGCCTTTGTTTCCTTCACCTCTTTGTCCACAAGTCTTTGACCGGCTTCAAGAAGATTGAATTAAACCTAGCTCTGATACCACTCTCACCGGACCCTTTTGTACTTCTTGAAAAAATAATTTAAATCTTCCAAAATACATCAAAAATTAAAACAAAGACTTGAATTAAATTGAAATCAAATAACATAGCATAGCACAAGGCAAGAGAAATGGAATAACATCACCATCAAGAGTAAAAGTGTTAAGGATAGAGAGTACCACACACAAGACAAGATTGGGTGCAATCTTCCCCCTCAAGTGTGTAGCTCCACTTCCACTACTTGAGTATTTAGAGAATTTTATTCATAAAAATAGCCCAAGGAGCTAATAATAGATGTGCATACAAATTGGGCTTGCTTTTTTCACTTTTGGGTATTGCTTTATATATTATTAACCATATGAAGTCTCCTAAGGTTTGTACATATAAAAACCTTTACCTAAATATAATTGCTAATGGGCCTTGTTATATAAAATAACTTTGTGCACATTTGAATATATAATAATCTTGTGCACATTTACACATTCCATTAAGCTGAATCTTGCACAAATTAAATTAAGTAGATTTTTCTACGATTATTAATTCATCAAAAATATAATAAAATATATACCTATAAACAGAGAGGGAGGAGATAACTTGCATCAACACACCTTCACTCACCCACACAATCCTCAAGCATGCATACAATAAAGAAAAGAGAGCATGCAAAAAAGCATCAATCACAAGAGCAAGAGACTTAAACTCACTTGTGAGAATGGAATTATGTCCTTTCTCATTAGTCAAAATGTCTTATATACAAGACTCATATTTACAATGTCCAATCGCCCAAGTAATGTATTAGGGTCCAAAAGCTAATCTAAGTATACACTATCAGCATTACACGTCATAAGCTCAGAGATTTCCTATAATCATTTGCATGAAGTGCATTGCATGATACAACACATGGCTCAAAAATGTTGCCACATGTTAGGAGTAAAGTTAACCTATCCCCCTCCCTAATCATGGTTCTATCCTCAAAATTGGCAATAATAAGCTCAATGGGAGTTAGTTATAAAAGTTGTTGATGTTCTAGTAGAAATCAAATCAAGATTTTGTATAGTGGGTGGTGCAGTGGAAAACTTTGTAGGATATCCAAAAGGTGGTCACTTTGCAAGACAACCGGCACCTATTTAGGACAAGGGAATGTCCTAATTGGACTACTAGCCAAGGCCTCCACTTTGCAAGATGATTGGCACCCACCATTGACTACTAACCAAGGCCTTCACTTTGCAAGATGACCCACATGTAGTAGCCTCGTCTTTAGGATTGTAAGAAGAAGGCGAAATCCCAGCACCTCGCATCAAAGAGTAGGAATAGATGCTCCCCCCCTGATTGCCTATTCAAGTGGTGGGATCCACTAGATGGCATTGACATTAACAGAGCCATTAGGATCCTGAAAAATAGAGGCAAAACCCTGACCCCACACTAGATATCAACAAGATCACTGATCGCCTTTTTTTAGACATGTGCTTGATCAAAGTTTATCTGGAAGAAAAGTTCAACCAATGAAATTACAAGAGGGACCGAGGGGGATTCAAAAGACCATAAGCCAGAGCTACCCCTATCACACATGATCTTATGGGGGAATAACCTATTTGGTGGTGGCCTTACATTCTCAAGGCCAAATATTGGAAAGAATATTGCTATGCTCCTAGTAGGTACCTTAGAGTCAACCCAACCTATTTCCTAATTGAACAAAAAGGAGCCTAGGACCTCTTTGAGAAGGAGCTAGAGAAGAACCTAAAGCTGCAATTCAACTTCCCTTGGATACCTCCACCTCGGCCACTCTTCCTTCTACAAGAGGCGAGGACTGGATGCTTCGCACCCTCTATGCAAGCTCATCTAAAATTATGAAGATGAGGTGCCTGACCTTGACATCGTCATCATCACTATTCGCTTTTTCCACTTAATCATAGTCCTGCTAGTGGAGTTTCCAAATTGGCACACTTTTGATGCATGGTAAAAAATAAGGATCATATACTATGGTCAAAGTAGAGATGGATTGGCGAATCTCTCTTTGATAGAAGGTAGAGTTTGTAAAAAACCTTAGAGTCAACCCAACCTATTTCCTAATTGAACAAAAAGGAGCCTAGGACCTCTTTGAGAAGGAGCTAGAGAAGAACCTAAAGCTGCAATTCAACTTCCCTTGGATACCTCCACCTCGGCCACTCTTCCTTCTACAAGAGGCGAGGACTGGATGCTTCGCACCCTCTGTGCAAGCTCATCTAAAATTATGATGAGGTGCCTGACCTTGACATCGTCATCATCACTATTCACTTTTTCCACTTAATCATAGTCCTGCTAGTGGAGTTTCCAAATTGGCACACTTTTGATGCATGGTAAAAAATAAGGATCATATACTATGGTCAAAGTAGAGATGGATTGGCGAATCTCTCTTTGATAGAAGGTAGAGTTTGTAAAAAACTTTGGTGAATATTTGAAAATTTTTAGAATATATGCTCACTTTTAATGTACATTTGGTGGTTTTTCCTCTAAAATTTGCCCAAAAATGCTTCCTTGGGCTAATATATTAAAAAAGTCACCATTTTTTGGGTCTAAAATAGCCCAGGACTTTTGTAAGACCCTTGAAAATTAGCCTTTGGGCTAACTTTCGCCCTTCATATTTTCCTTATTTTGATGAAGGTCTCTAGGGGCATGGCCTTTGACATCAATAAAGGCCCCACTTTTCGATAGATACTGGGCTACTACAAGCGAGTATAGTGGATGCAAGGAAGGCATATGCTTACCTTTGAAGGATGTCTTAAACGGTTGTTGGTCATCTTTCAAAGTGGAGACCTTGGTTAGTAGTCCATTTAGGACATCCCCAAAGGATGTAAGTGGTGGGGGTGGAGCTATAGAATTATATGGTAGTGATGTGTGTGAACACACTTAGGACTAGCGGGGCACATAGTTTTTTTCCCCGTGCATACGTACACCCTCTTATCTACTCATTTTGGGGTGTGTACTTATCTTTTGTATCTGGCACACATTTGTTCATTCTAATCTAGTGAGCTTCTGTGCTCTCAAGCTTCTCTATCTTGTGTGTATGCATTGTTGTAACCCTAGCCCTAATTCCAACAATTGGTATCAGAGCTAGCTTCCTTGACACTTGATCTAGTAGTTTGCCTCCCTCCTCAATCATGACCCTATTTTTCTATCTCCGATTGAGATGCCCTCTAGGTGAAGATGATGTATACGGTAGTGTGATGTATACTAAGCATACAGAATTTTCGGGGTCCGTGGCACGATTCAGGTGCGTTTTGGGCACCGCAAGGTTTCTACATACGTTCTGGTGGAGAGGCGTCATTTTGGATTGGTTCTGCTCAATTTTAGGTGTTTGGGCTATGTAGCGGCAAAGATTTGGTGTGCAGCAGCATCTACAGTGTCTTCAAATCGACCATCATGCTTTCGCCAGTAATACTCTATTTTCTACTCTGTATATTAATGTTCATACACTTTACAAGTGATTTAATTAGTTGGCAGCCACCCAGGGTTGCATTCAGTGAATACTGAGTACTTGTAGTGTGTAGAAAGATTTTGCATTTGGTAGAAAGTCATGGCTAGTAGTAGTGATGCATTCAACATGTTGTCTGCTCTGCTGCTGCTGCTGAGGACAAACTTGATGGGACTAACTACCCATTGTGGTCCTATATGATGAGACATGTATTGGTTGCTAAAGGCCTTTGGAATGTGGTCAGTGGTAGTGAAACTCGTCCTATTTCACAACTACCAGTGCAACAAGGCGTTGTAGGTACATTTGAAGTAGAATCTGATATAGATGTGTCTCCTCCACATGCACCACCAGTACCTCTCCCACCACTGCTCAAATGAGATGGGATGGAAGAGATGCACACGCACATGCATTACTTGTACTTTCTATGAAGCGAAGAATTATTGCTCATATTCAATCATGTAAGACTTCAAAACAGGCATGGGATACACTTACTGCATGCATATCTGCGCAAACAGTTGGAGTCTGAGCACATGAATGAGGGAGACTCAATGGACATCTTCTTGACCAAGATCACAGATTTTAAGTAGCAGCTTGCTAGTGTGGATGAGATATATCCTGATAGTACATTGGTGGCCACAGTTCTCAATGCATTGCTGGATTTTTATTAGAGTTTTGCCTCTACCCTTAGACTCATGATGAAGAGAAATCCAAATGCCCTTACATTTGATAAGCTAGTTTCAGTACTCTTGCAAGAAGAGCAGTCTAGGAAAAACAAATCTAATATGCGAGTTGGTGACCAAGCTTTTGTTGCCAATCAGAAAGGCAAAGGCAAAGCTTCTTCGCAAGGTGGCTATAAGCCAAAAACAGAAGCCTCAGGTAAGGATGCATAGAAAGAAGGTGATAATCCTAAAAGGAAGGGCAAGTGTCACTATTGCAGGAAACCAGGGCACTACATACATGAGTGCAAGAAAAGGCTAGAGAAGGAGAAAAAGAAAGAATCAGGCTTGGTTGTGGTGGCTGATGCATCTGCACCAAGTGCAGAGAAGAAGAAATCTACAAGTTTTGCTCAAGATGATTGAGCATGGATTGTACATTGCAGTTATGACCCTTCTGTTCATGACCTTGTGTTCATAATGTATGCATGTTAGTGGGCAGAATCGGATGCTTGGTACTTTGACAGTGGCTAATAAGCATATTACTTCACAAAAAAATTTGTTCTCATCTCTAGAATCTATCCCAAGTGTAGGAACCGTCACATGTGCAAATGATTCCTCATATCCTGTCGTCAAAGGAATTGGTAGAGTTATGCTCACTGCTGCAAATGGGGGCACATTTACTCTTTCAAAAGTTTTATATGTGCCAGGCATTAAGAACTTGCTATCAGTTTCAGCCTGAGCCTTGTTAGGCTTGACGGTGAAATTTGTGGATGACAGATGTCAGGATAGAAATGATGGTTATTCTATCATTACCTCAAGTACCTTATTTCATGGCCTATACAAGATGGATGTATTTGAGAAGTTGCAACATGATGCTTGCTCAGTCTCTACGACTAGTGCTATGAGTGATGCAGAATTATGGCATGCACAATTTGGCCATCTGAATTATGGCAGTTTGTTACGTCTTCAAAGGCATGATATGGTGTCTAAGTTGCCAACTCTTGAGACCCCTACTAGACATGTATGTGAGGGGTGTATTCTTGGTAAAAATACATCGAGCATCATTTCCAAAGGATGGATCTGTGAGAGCTGTTAAGAAATTACAGCTTATACATAGTGATGTATGTGGTCCTATGAGGACACCATCTATTGGGGGATATCTCTACTTCGTTACTTTTATTGATGATTACTCCAGATATAGCTGGGTTTATCCATTAAAGCAAAAGTCAGAGGTTCTTATATGCTTTAGGCACTTCGTATCCATGGCTAAAAATGCATGTGAATGTAAAGTTGGCACCCTTCATTCAGATCGAGGGGGGGAGTATATGTCCAAGGAATTTCATGCATATATGGCGCTGAAAAAGGCATAAGGCATCAATGTACAGTGCCATACACACCTTAGCAAAATGGTATGGCTGTGAGAGGAAGAACATGTCTCTCATGGAAATGGCACGATGTATGGTGAAAGCCCAAGATTTACCTCATGGTTTTTGGTTAGAGGCAACTATGCGTTGAACAAATGCCCTACCAAGGCCTTGCAGTCCTTGCAGTCTAAAACTCCTTATGAAGCTTGGCATGGCAGGAAGCCTTCTATGGCTCATTTGCATGGTTGTCTTGCTTATGCTCTTGTGCCTGAGCAACAATGCAGTAAGCTTGATGATAAGGCAGTTAAATGCATATTTGTGGGATACAGTTCAGAAAGCAAGGGATATAGACTCTACCATCCGACCTCAAAGCGGATTTTAATAAGTAGAGATGTTGTTTTTGTCGAAAACTCAGTTCAGTCCATGCTTTCATGCAAACAATAGAATGTATGCTCACAGGACATGTTTGATTCGCTCCTACCTTTGTTTAATGGAGAGGGTAGCCATATGTAGAACAATTGAATGCTCAACCAAGTGCTGAAATTCAACCTTTATTACAGGTACAAAATCAGCCTTTTGATGAGGTAATTATTGAGGATAGAGCAGCCATAGAAGAATCTAGGCGTATGCCAAAATGGCTTGTGCCAGACATTGAGAGATAGAGCAGCCATAGAAGAATCTAGGCGTATGCCAAAATGGCTTGTGCCAGACATTGAGAGATAGAGCAGCCATAGAAGAATCTAGGCGTATGCCAAAATGGCTTGTGCCAGACATTGAGAGATAGCAAGTTAGCAGCTCCTTTACCTAGCAGAACTCGTGCAGGTTCTCATCATGCAGATTATTCTCATGTGGATAATGTTCTCATTTCTACTTTATGTAATGAGGAGGGACCTGTTTCCTTTGAGGAAGCACAGGATAATGATCATTGGATGCATGCTATGTAGGATGAGTATAACTCTATACTCAAGAATGGCACCTAGTATTTGAAAGATCTACCTTATGGTGGCAAAAGAAGGCCATTGGTACTAAGTGGGTTTACAAGTTAAAATGCAAAGCAGATGGTAGCATTGATTGCTACAAGGCCAGACTTATTGCAAAGGGGTATGCCGAGCAAAAGGGCATTGATTATGATGAGACCTTTGCACCCATATCTCGTATGAGTACCATTAGGTGTCTCATTGCTTTGGCACCACATCATGGGGGAATGTACATCAGTTGGACATTAAGACTGCATTCTTGAATGGTGATTCACATGAGGAGATGTATGTGTCGCATCAGCCTCATCGTTTTAATGTGAAAGGAGAAGAGTCTAAAGTATACAGGTTAAAAAAGGCTCTTTATGGCCTTAAGCAGGCTCCTAAAGCATGGTATGAGAAGATTCATGCATACTTGGTTGCAAATGATTTTTGCAACAATCCAACAGAGAGTACCCTCTATGTGAAGAGGAGTAAGGACACATTTTTGGACCCGATATAGATCAGATTTCAGCCTTTAAGGCTGATTTGCAGTCATCGTTTGAGATGTCAGATTTGGGGCCCTTGCATTATTATTTGGGGATTCAGTTTATGCAGTGCAATGATGTCATTGTTATACTACAGTCTAAATATATACAAAAGCTATTGAAGAGGTTTAATCTTGAAAACTGTAAACCTATGATGGAGACAGGTACTCGACTTAGCCTTCAAGATGCAGGAGACTCTTTTTATGCTAGTTTGTATTAGTAGGCTGTTGGATCCCTTCTTTATGTATGCAACACAAGGCCAAATATACAATATTGTTGAAATATACAAGTGAATAGGGTGTGTGTGGGAACAAGCTCTTGGATAGAGGTTGTAAAAGAGGAGATGTAATTGTGAAAGAACCTGTGAAAAGGTGAGAAGAGTCTACTGGGAGAGAATAATGGGTAGCATGAGGGAATTTAGGAGTGTGGAGATATTCTGGGAGATATTCAGGGAAAAGAGAAGAGGTGGAGAGAATCAGGCAAAAGGTGGAGATATTCAGGGAGTGAATCATGGAGAAATCAATGGGATTTGATGCTTGATGTAAACTCTATAAATTGAGGCATAGTCCTAATGAGAATTTGCTGGTTTTTGAGTATCCATGCCTACATTAATCTATTTGCTAATTATTCACTAATTACGTCTTAATCATTTGCTAATCACTTTGTTAATGATGTTGATTCTAGTGTATGATCCACCATAGCTCATCATTATGCTCAAATTTTAACATGGTATCAGAGCCATGCCTAGAATCAATCATATTTATGAGCCCATTAGTTAATTAATGAGGATTAGTAGATAATTAGCAAAAAAAAATCAATTTTTTAGTAAGCTTTCACTTCTCCCCTTCACCCCCAGCCAGTGGAGGACTCCATTCTCCTTGCACACATAACATTAGGCTAAGCCCTCTTAGGTACTCATAGTAGACTCATAGGGCTACACACATCTCAAATCTTGTGGGCTAATTCAACGCAGAACGCCGGCGGGAGCTCGATTTGCAGGCTACATTTTTCTGAGATGTTTTTGACATTGCAACTTCCACAGATCAAAGCTCTCTAATTCCTCTTAGTCCAAGGGGTAATCAAGCATGCTCTACAAGTTGGTGAAGACAGAAATCAATTTCATCAAGTCTACAGAGAGATCCAAGCTCCTCATCAAATCTGCAGGTGACTTTGGTAAAACAGAGATTAAGCTTTCATTATTTGGTCAAATCTTGTGTTTCTTGGCTTAATCCTCTACTAGACTCATTGCTATTGATGCCTTTGAAAGCATTTGAGCTCATTTGAAGTAGAAGGCACCAGATCTGGACTCCCCGCATACTCTGTTTTCTGCACATAAAACAGAGCATTAATTTACTAATCAGTGATTAATCAATGCTAATCACTGTACTTTGGTGCAATTGAGGGTTCAAATTAACCATTAGGTATCTGATACAGATCCCTATAACTTCAGATTGCAAATCGGAGTTGGTTTGATACTCCAACCATCCCGTACAAATTGGTTACCCTTAATTTAGTGTAATTTCTGGTAAAATTGTGCTGATAAAATTGTGAAAATCATCATTTTGCATTTAACCCTTGGTTAATGCCTGTAAATCTCACTCAAATTCAAGATTATTCACAGCCAGAGTTGCATTTGGAATGTGCATGAGAATGAATGCTATATGCATTATGTATTGGGCACATTTTATCAGTGTAAAAATGGGAACAGACACTGCCCTTGTCCAGATTAAGGCAAGAGGTAAGACCTCCCGCATAAATTTGGGTTTGCATTGCATAATGATACAAAATAAACATAAAAAGCCCAAAGGAACTGTCAGCAAAACATTGAAACATGTTGCTCACATGGAGCAAAAAGACCTGACGGACGAGCTCATGGCCCCAGCCATGAAAGAAGAAGAATATCTCTTCCCAAGAAGAGGATCCACACTGAGAAGAAGATCTGAAGGAAGACATGGACACGAGAAGAGAAGCTGCCACAAGAAGAGAAGCTACCCCGAGAAGACTGAAAGAAGAGACGGACGCGTGGAGAGAAGCTGCCACGACAAGAAGACTGAAGACAAGAGAAGATGTGAGGCTCCAAAGAGTGAGGAGCCATGTGAAAATCTCTGAGAGAGAGAGAGAGAGAAACCCCACAACCCAATGTAACCTGCCCCAATAAAGTAAAACCACCTCTGAGCCACCGATGATGTAGGCCACGTGGTAGAGAGATGTATGTGTGAGCACTTTAGTCAAGGTCGCGGGCAACTATAGTAAGCCTTGGACACATAGAGAGAGAGAGTGTCAAGGACTATGGGTTTAGGGATCTGAGGCACTGGTCGCGGACTGTCAAGTAAGAAAGAAACTTGATACAGGGTCCAGGTGTGCTGAGATAACTTGAGGGGAGGAGTAGACACTGGTCGCGGACTACCAAGTAAAGGGAGGCAAACTTGGTATAGGATCTAGGTGTTCTAGGATTATTCACTTGAGGGGAGGTGTTGAAATATACAAGTGAATAGGGTGTGTGTGGGAACAAGCTCTTGGATAGAGGTTGTAAAAGAGGAGATGTAATTGTGAAAGAACCTGTGAAAAGGTGAGAAGAATCTACTGGGAGAGAATAATGGGTAGCATGAGGGAATTTAGGAGTGTGGAGATATTCTGGGAGATATTCAGGGAAAAGAGAAGAGGTGGAGAGAATCAGGCAAAAGGTGGAGATATTCAGGGAGTGAATCATGGAGAAATCAATGGGATTTGATGCTTGATGTAAACTCTATAAATTGAGGCATAGTCCTAATGAGAATTTGCTGGTTTTTGAGTATCCATGCCTACATTAATCTATTTGCTAATTATTCACTAATTACGTCTTAATCATTTGCTAATCACTTTGTTAATGATGTTGATTCTAGTGTATGATCCACCATAGCTCATCATTATGCTCAAATTTCAACAAGTATGTGGTCTCACAATTGAGTAGATTTATGCATAGCCTAGGTACGAAGCATTGGTAGGCTGTTAAGCGGGTTTTCGCTATTTACAGGGCACTTAGTATTTTGGATTGTTTTATCCAAAAGGGGGTGAGTCGCAGCTGCATGCTTTTAGTGATCCAGATTGGGCTGGATGTTATGACACACGAGTGCCCACTAGTGGGTTTTGCTTTCGCGTTGGTGATTCATGTATATCATGTCTCAGCAAAAGCAGCCTACAGTGGCCACTTCCAGCTGTGAAGCTGAGTACAGGGCAGTTTTTACAACTACAGTTGAGTGTGTGTGGCTCATACATCTTATGGCTGATTTGGATGTTGGACAGTCGTCTAGCACTACGATTTTCACTGATAGCCAGAGCGCATTAGCAATTGCAAGGAACCCAGTGTTTCATGCTCGTACTAAGCACATTGAGGTGCATTACCACTATGTGAGGGAAAGACTCTCTACAGCAAAGATCAGCTTGGTCTATGTGCTTACACATGACAACATGGCAGATTTATTCACGAAGGCTCTTCCTCGTGAAAAGTTCAAAGCTTTTCGTAAAGCTTTGGGCTTACTGCCTTTTTAGGATTGATCGTTCATACCCTATACATGTTCACATCATTACTCCAGGGGGGATTTGTCGCATTATATGGTAGTGATGTGTGTGAACACACTTGGGACCGTCGGAGCACTTTTTCCCTCACTAGGATGTTTTTTCCCCCGTGCGTATGTACACCCTCTTATCTACTCATTTTGGGGTGTGTACTTATCTTTTGTATCTGGCACACATTTGTTCATTCTAACCTAGTGAGTTTGTGTGCTCTCAAGCTTCTCTATCTTGTGTGTGTGAATTGTTGCAACCCTAACCCTAATTCCAATAAGAGCATCTATAAAATCTGGAAGGTGGCCTTGTGAGTTAAGGATTGCCCTTGAGAAGTTGTCAACTGAGGTGATACGACCATCCTAGATCCACATGTCTGTCTCTATGATATTCTATATGTAGCTTCATAAGAACTTGATAATCTGTTGCCATGGAAGTGGAATGCACATTGGACACCTTAAGTACCTCTTCAGCAATGGAAAACAATCGAGTAGAGGGATCTCCTAATTGGGCATGCTCTCCTAGCTATCAATTGAGCTGCCACCTACCTTATGGGGGTGTTCATTAAGTTGGCCTCCAAGAATTCTACAAAAAAGTCTATGGCTCCTAATCTATCCTTGGCTCTTTGGGTTGAGGGAAGTCTAGGGGTGATAGGCCTAAGAAGAAAGGCGAATGCAAATATTATTGGAAGCTAGGCCATTATATCAATAAATGTAGAAAAAGATTCGCGAAGGAGAAGAAAGACTCGAGCATGGCTGTGGGCTGATGTGCTAGTACCAATTTTTGAAAAAAATGAGTCAACAAACTATGCACAAGATGATTCGACGTTCATTGTACACTACAGTTATGACCCTTCTGTCCATGATATTTGCATGTCAGAAGTGAACAGATCAACATAGCACTTATGTCCATGATGTATGCATATTTGTGTGATAAATCATCATGTCTGATACTTTGATAGTGGTGCTAGTAAGCACATTATTGCTCAATGTGATTTATTTTTCTCCCTTAGGTCTTCTCCTCAAGGAGGGACAGTCACATGTGAAAACAACTCCTCATATCTAGTGAAAGAATTTGGTAAGGTTATGCTCACTACTACAATAAATGATGGGACAATCACTCTCTTCTAGGCATTAAAAAGAACCTGATGTCAATCTCTTTGCCATTACCAGAGTAGGCCTAGTGGTTAGATTTGTTGAAGATGACATAAGTACAATTCATACGGAAGTGATGGTATCCAGTACTCTAAGCCATGGCCTTTGCAGGTTAGACGTGTATAAGAGATCAACATAAAATGCTTATTTAATTAATGCCACATGTGCTATGTGAGTGACGTGAAGCTATGGATAGCCACTTTGGTCACTTAAATTTTGGTAGTTTGTTGCACCTTAAAAGGTAATAGATTGGTGTTAGAGTTGCCAAAGCTTGAGATCCCAGTCAAATATGTATATGAGGGGTGCATTTTAGGCAAGATGCATTGGACATTATTCTGGAAAGATAGATCAATAAGGGTTGTCCAAAAATTACAGTCCTATGAGGATACCGTTGATTAGGGGATATCTCTACTTTGTGACTTTTAATGTGATGACCACTCTAGGCACATCTGGGTGTATCCTTTGAAGGCAAAGTCAGAGGTTTTTACATGCTTTAGATAATTTGTTTCTATGGCCGAAAATGTGACTACATGTAAAGTTAACACCATTCATACAAATTGAGGGAGGGAGTATGTGTCAAAGAAGTTTCATACATACATGGTGAAAACATCAATGTATGATGCCTTACACACCTCAACAAAATGATGTGGCTAAGAGAAAGAACAGATCTCTCATGGAGATGGCACATTGCATGGTTAAATGCCAGGATTTGCATGTTTTTTACATGTGCCACTTATGTTCTACACATATGCCCCACAAGGCCAATAATATGGTTAAAACTAGCATATGGTATTAACCCTAGGCGACTCAGTATCATTTGGAGAAAAGTTTTAGGATTTAGATACCTTTTATAGCTAAGTTTTTGTTATGAAGAGTTA
The DNA here is from genome assembly GCF_041138505.1 of Cibotium barometz. Taxonomy (NCBI): domain Eukaryota; kingdom Viridiplantae; phylum Streptophyta; class Polypodiopsida; order Cyatheales; family Cibotiaceae; genus Cibotium; species Cibotium barometz. The sequence goes on along the minus strand of NC_141089.1, from coordinate 4,893,668 downwards.
ATGCATAGAATATATATTCCCACGTTTACTATTATTTATGAATTGGAATATATATTCCCACGTTTACCATTATTTATGGATTGGAGTTAATTCATGGAATATATATTCCCACATTCTCCTTTTTTATGAATTATCCTAGGTGGGTCTATATTGGGACAAATTTTTAAATCCGAGCGAGATTGTAGCTTACTTTACGCGTACACATGTGAATTTGTACATGTGTGAGAGTGTTGGTTGCATCGTCTTGATGTTATAAGTTTTGTATGATTGTTTATATTTTAAATCAATTAATTTATTAATTGATTAGCATAGTTGATATAAGTACATATCATTGAATTGGATAATAGAGACGAGTTGATAGTGGTGGTCAGGAATATTTTGAGATGATCGATTTTGAGTGGTGTCGATAAATATTATTTAATTTGGAAACTACAACACCATTAATTCATTTTGGGCACCATCCAAATTTATTGATGATGTATATATTATTTGGGATATGTGAAAGCTCCCTTGTGTATATTTGATTATACAAGATATGTACACTTTTATATGGTTTTAGGTTCACATCTGTTTTTGAAGTAGATTAGCTTGCACGCTCAATAAAGCAAGCTATTTGTGAAGTAAGCTATTTTTGAAGCAAGCTATTCTTGAAGAAGTCGACATATTTGTAAAAGAACACTATTTTTAGCCCCAAAAGTTATCTTAATAAATATATTTAAGTACACCAAAAGGAAGCATAGGCTCACTCTTGTGTGAAGGAAAACTGGACCCAATCTTATGTCTTGAGAATTTATTCTTGGTATTTAATATTTTTGCAATCAATTATTTGGATTCATGTCAACCTCCCACAAGAGTGGTATTAGAGCCAGGTTGAATACAATAATTAAAACCGGTGAAGAGCTAGTGGACAAAGAGGTGAAAGAAGCTAAAGCAAAGGTAAATTTTCAATTGCAAAGAATAGGAAAGACTGTAGTTTCAAAGAGAAGCTTGTTTTTATCCATTGGGTGATAAAAATCAATAGTTCTTTTAACCAAGAGTGACTCCAAGGTGGAAAACCACTTTTCATTTCTCAAAATCATCCACAAAACCACCCAAAAATCCTAAGTGGTTTTTCTCAATTATATCCCTCTTTCTAATGCAAGCCCCAAAACCACCTCTATTTTACTTCTTGGCTTCACTTAATCTTCAGCCTCCACGGCACACAAATTTTCATTAAATTACTTCATTCTTTTCGCTTGCGTACTATGCGTTACTGCCTAATGCTCTTTATTAAAGTTGTATCATATAAAGCTTTCAAAGCTTTAAAAGGTTAAAGCTTACTAAATCTTTTCTAAAAAAGCTCTCAAGCCCTAGATATTATCAAGCTCGTATGCATACTTCTAACATATACAAGAGTGTTTTTTGCACACTTTATCATGGCACTATGAATCTCTTATTATGCCTTTTGGCCTTACCAATGCACCTGCCACATTTAGTAGAATGTTGAATTGTATTTTCTTGAAGCACCTACACTTTCTCATTGTTTCTTTGATGATATTCTTGTTTTCAGTTAAAGTGAAAAAGAGCATAAACAACATCTTGCATTTGTCTTCAAATGTTTAAAAGAAAATCAATTATATGCTAATCCAAAGAATTCACTATTTCAAAAGAAAATTGAATATTTAGGTCACAACGTCTCAATTGAAGGTATTATAGTAGATCCCAAAAAGGTCCACACTATTATTAAGACTTGGCATACTCCAAAGAATGTTACCGAGGTTCGTTCTTTACTAGGTCTTTGTAGTTATTACAGAAATTTTGTTCGTAATTTTTGTTTGATTGCATTACCCTTGGCTATGCTTCTTCATAAGCAAATTGTTTTCCGTTGCGGTGAATACCAACAAAAATCCTTTAACATGCTTAAGCATATTTTGACACATACACTATTCCTTTAATTACTTGATTTTTCTAGACCTTTCTACCTTGTCATCTCACTCATATTGGTGGATCCGGTATTGGTGCAGTGCTTGGTTATCCTCTTACATATGAAAGTCGTAAACTTAAACCCTCTGAATCTAAATACATCACTTATGATAAAGAACTTCTTGTTTTTGTTCACACACTTTATATGTAGAAACATTATTTAATGGCTTTTGAGTTTCTCATTAAAATAGATCAACAAAGTTTACAATATATATCTTCTCAACCTTTGATATATGATCATCATCACATTAAATGGGTATCATTTATTCAAAATTTTCATCCTCTAATTCAATATCAATCAAGAAAATAAATGTTGAAGTTTATGCATTGAGTAGTCGTCCTTCAATATTTATGTTCTTGATATGCACTCCCTTGATGCTATACATGATACATATGTGAATGATCTTGAATTTCATGATGCATGGTTGAAATTGCTTTCTAACAACTATTTGTCTATTAATGATTATTCATATCATGATGGATTCCTTTTCTTTGAAAAGCGTTTATGCATAACTCTTTCATTTAGACAACTGCTTCTAGAGAATTGCATAATCCTCCTTACATTGGTCATAGAGGCATAATTACTACTTTGAAAGTAGTAATGATGATTTTTATTAGCCTAACATAAAGAATGATGTTTCCAACTTTGTTTCTAAAAATGTCTTTTTTTGACAACGAGTCAAGCGACATCATGGAAAACAATATGGCTTACTCACGCCATTGCTTATTCCTAATGGTTCTTGGGAAGAATTATTTATCAATTTTAGTACTGGTTTGCCTATATTACGGGTTTTCCTGTTACTTCTTCACATTATGATATGCTTTGGACTATTGTTGTTAGATTTAGTAAGCAATCATATTTTATTGCATGCAAAATGATTATGTCTACTTCACAAGCTGCACATCTTTTCGTGAAACATGTCTTCACACATCATGGTCTACCTAAAGTTGTTGTATCTAATCATAACTCTAGATTTTGTAATCATTTTTGGATTGCTTTATTTTCAAATCTAGGATCTAAAATTGATTTCACATCTACTTTTCATCCTGAAAGTAATGGGGCCAAACTGAAACAACTAATAGTATCATTCTAAATTTGTTAAGGTCCTACACAAACTCTAGACCATAACTAATTGGAACCAACATCCTTACTTGTTACAATTTGCTTACAATAATACACCACACTCTGCTACAGTAATATACCGCACTCTGCTACAAAGAAAGTACGGGCAATTAAGGAAGAAGAGAAGCAACACGAAGCAAAGACTTCCTCATGGGTGGAAGTAAATTAACAATTAAATTTTATGGCCTATTCAAGATTTTTACAAAACATAATGACAATGCTTATTGTCTAGATATTCCATCACATTGGCATATTCATAACTCTTTTCATGTTAATCTACTGAAACCATTTAGAGGCCCTCTTCCAGCCTATCCAATATATGATGACTCTTTATTATTAGAAGAATATTTTGAGATCATTGAACCATAAATTATTTTAGACCATGAGTAGAAAATAACAAGAAAAAGTAATATTTATCATTGATATTTAGTCAAGTATACCTGATAATGCCCTCGCCACCAATCCATCCTTGATTGCATCGTATGTTCTCGCCGGGGGGGACTGTAAACCCCCTATGTAGCATGTGCGTTCAAGGGGTATTTTAAAACCCCTTGCTAACAAATTTTTAAATTTAAAAAACACCCCTTTTGTAACACTTTTTTACAATAAAAGTACCCCTTCTATACCAAAATTTCACCATTTCAATTAAAAATCCTCTTATGTATGTAATTTTTTTGTAACTTTAGAAGAGAAAAAAACCCCTTTTGTTGAACTCACGTGTTATCTTACATATTTTGAGTGACCCCCGAGCTTATGTTCATATTAGCCCATGATGATTATTTATGACTTTGTGTGACCCCCCGAGCTTATGTTCATATTAGCCCATGATGATTATTTATGACTTTGTGTGACAATTGAGGACAGTTGTTGTCATCCCTGGGACAAGGAGTTAATTCATGGAATATATTTTTTCACCTTTTCCATTTTTATGAATTATCCTAGACGGGTTTAGATTGGGACACCTTTCTGAATTTGGGCGATCATAGATTACTTAATTAGGCAATTAGAAATTGTTATTATTGGTCCTTATAAAGAGAAAAGAGAATTCTTAATTGCATCATTGCACACTAGTGATATTATCGTAGGCATATCCTTTCATCTTAGGCACACCCTTTCATCATTAATTTAATGCTCAAGTTGACTATGACACACATACGATGTGGATCACACATCAAAATGAAACTTTAACTCTTCACAGTGATATCACACATGAACTTTCCCCATTGTTATCACACACTTAGGCCAAACGTGCTTCAAGGAAACGAGATTTGAAATCTATATATTATCAAGTTCGTATGCATACTTCTAACATATACAAGATTGATTTTTGCACTTATTAGGGCATTATGAATCTCTTATTATACCTTTTGGTCTTACTAATGCACCTGCCACATTTAGTAGAATGATGAATCGTATTTTCTTGAACCTACACTTCCTCATTGTTTTCTTCAATGGTATTCTTGTTTTCAATTAAAGTGAAGATTTATTTCAAAAGAAAATTGAATATTTAGGTCACATTTTCTCAATTGAATTTATTAGAGTAGATCCCAAAAAGGTCCACACTATTAAGACTTGGCCTACTCCAAAGAATGTTACTGAGGTTCGTTCTTTATTAGGTCTTTGCAGTTATTACATAAAATTTGTTCATAATTTTTCTTTGATTGCATTACCCTTGACTATGCTTCTTATAAGCAGACTGTTTTCCATTGGGATGAATACCAACAAAAATCCTTTAATGCTTCAGCATATTTTGACACATACCCCAGTCCTTCAATTACTTGATTTTTCTAGGCCTTTCTTCCTTGTCGTCTCATTAATACAAATGGATCCAGTATCAATTAGTGTAGTGCTTATGCAGGATGGTTATTCTCTTGCATATGGAAGTCGTAAACTTAAACCCTCTCTTAGGGTGTTCACCTAAAAACATGTAAGTGTAGCACGTGAGTTCATCAGGAGGGGTATATCAATTCAAAAAAGTTATAGAATTACATTTGTAGGAGGGGCTTTGCAAACCAATTTTATAAAAAAATAGTAAGTTTATGAAGAAAAAGGGATCATTTTATTCATAAAAGTATGTAAGTGTAAGGGGTTTTTTAAATACCCCTTGAACACACGTGATACATAAAATTTCTTAGATGTGAACCCCCCGAGAACCCTCTAAAACTAAATATAATACTTATGATAAAGAACTTATTGTTGTTCACACACTTCGTATATGTAGAAACATTTTTTAATGGGTTTTGAGTTTCTCATTAAAATAGATCAACAAAGTATACGATATCTACCTTCCCAACCTTTGATATATATATTTATCATTACATTAAATGGGTATCATTTATTCAAAGTTTTCATCCTCTAACTTAATATCAATTAGGAAAAAAAATTTAGTAGTTGATGCATTGAGTAGACATCCTTCAATTTGTAAATATTTATGTTCTTGATATGCACTCCCTTGATGCTATACGCGATACATATGTGAAATTACATATGTGAATGATCTTGACTTTCATGATGCATGGTTGAAATTGCTTTCTAAACAACTATTTGCCTATTAATATTTATTCATATCATGATGGATTCCTTTTCTTTGAAAAGTGTTTATGCATAACTCTTCCATTTAGACAACTACTTCTAGAAGAATTGCATAATCCTCCTTACATTGGTCATAGAGGCATAATTGCTACTTTTGAAAGTAGTAATGATGATTTTTATTAGCCAAACATAAAGAATGATGTTTCCAACTTTGTTTCTAAAAATGTCTTGTTTTGACAACGAGTCAAGTGACATCGTGGGAAAACAATATGGCTTACTTATGCCATTGCTTATTTCTAATGGTTCTTGGGTAGAAATATTTATGGATTTTATTACTAGTTTGCTTGTTACTTTTGCACGTTATGATATGCTTTGGACTATTGTTGATAGATTTAGTAAGCAAGCATATTTTATTGCATGCAAAAAGATTATGTCTGCTTCATAAGCTGCACATCTTTTCATTAAATTAAACATGTCTTCACACATCATGGTCTACCTAAAGTTATTGTATCTAATCATAACTCTAGATTTTGTAATCATTTTTGGATTGCTTTATTTTCAAATCTAGGATCTAAAATTGATTTCACATTTGCTTTTCATCTTGAAGGAATGGCCAAACCAAAGTAATTAACAGTATCATTCCAAGTTTATTAAGGTCCCAGGCAAACTTTACACCAGAACTAATTTGGGACCAACATCTTCATTTATTACAACTTTACACCAGAACTAATTTGGGACCAACATCTTCATTTATTACAATTGCTTACAATAATACACCACACTCTACTAAAATAATACACCACGGTAAGAAATTATCAACACCTGCTTCTAGACTTTCATATATTGTCCCTGCCGAACAGTAGCTAATGATTTCACTAAAGACCATACCTGCATACTTCAACAAGTACATGAAGCTATAGCTAAATCGTAAACACAATATACGAACCAAGCAAATAAGGAACAAAAGCCAACTATTTTTTAAGAAGGTGATTATGTTTGGCTTTGTGTAGAAAGAAGAAGACTCAAAAGTGTAGACAGACACCCTATAGTTAAATTAGCTCCTAGATTTTATGGCCCATTCAAGATTTTAACAAAAAATAATGACAATGCCTATTGTTTAGATATTCCATCACATTGGCATATTCATTACTCTTTTCATGTTAATCTACTGAAACCATTTTAGAGACCCTCTTCCAGTCTATCCAGTATATGATGACTCTCTATTATTAGACAAAGATTTTGAGATAATTAAACTAGAAATTATTTTAGACCATGAGTAGACAATAACAAGAAAAGGTAATATTTATTCATTGATATTTGGTCAAGTATAAAGGACACCCCATCGAAGATTCTCAATGGCTACCTGATCATGCCCTTGCTGCTTATCCATCCTTGATTGTATCTTATGTTCTGGGGGGGGGGAGGGGGGAGAAGGGGGGGAGGAGTCGCACTATTAACCCTCTATGTAGCACATGCGTTCAAGGGGTATTAAAAAAACCTCCTGCTTATGGATTTTTGAATTTTAAAAACACCCCTTCTGTAACACTTTTTGCAATAAAAGTACCCCTTATGTATCAAAAATTTCACCATTTCAATTAAAAATTCTCTTGTGTATGTAATTTTTTTGTAACTCTAGAGGAGAAAAAACCCCTTCTGTTAAACTCACGTGCTATCTTATATATTTTTGAGTGACCCCTTCGAGCCTATGTTCATATTAGTCCATAAAGATTATTTATGATTTTGTGACAACAATTGAGGACAGTTGCTTGTCACCCCCGGAACATGTTATGAGGAGTTAACTCATGGAATATATTTTTTCATGTTTTCATTTCTATGAATTCTCCTAGACGGGTTTAGATTGGGACACCTTTCTAAATCCGGGCGATCGAAGCTTACTTTACACGTATGCGGATGAATCTGTACATGCGTGGGAGTATTGGTTGCATCGTCTTTTGATGTTATGAGTTTCGTATGGTTGTTTATATTTTTAATTAATTAATTTATTAATCGATTGGCGTAATTGATGTAAGTGCAGATCATTGGATTGGATAACGAAGACGAGCTGGTGGTGGTTAGGAATATTTTGAGATGATCATTGGATTGGCGTAATTGATGTAAGTGCAGATCATTGGATAACGAAGGCGAGCTGGTGGTGGTTAGGAATATTTTGAGATGATCGATTTTGAGTGTCGACAAATATTATTTGATTTTGTGATTACAAGCGCCATTAATTCATTTTGGGTGCCATCCATATTTATGGATGCTGTATATATTATTTTTGGGACGTGTGAAAGCTCCCTTGTGCATATTGATTTTACAAGATATATACATCTTTATATGGTAAAAGGACACACTATACTTTTTCGTATTTTCCACACTATCATTTCCTAATGCTTCTTAGTGATTTGTTGTACATCTATCTATCTATTAACCACGGACAACCAAGGCACAAGGAGAGGATAGAAAAAAGAAATCCTAGATTTTTTAAAATTAGAGGAAAAAATCCCTTCGATTGACCCTTTGTATTCCATTCTTCCGTTTCACTTCTTAATGTCTTTCACTCTTTTACATACCCAGCAACACGATGGTTGAGTAGTGATATGCTTATAGGGAACAATTTTCTCAACAGAGTTTTGATGAAGTTTGCAGATTTTTAATTGAAATTATAGCTAAAATATTTAACAGGTTTGTTGAAATTGAAAAAAGAAATTTAACAGATAAAATGAGTATCTCTGCAGGGCAATCATATATTTTACTATACAGCTGCTCGCGTTCTCTTGCACAAGCACGGGAACATGATACGACCAGGAGTTCGGCGGCGCCAGCGTGCATCAGAGGACGCCTCATCAGAGCAGGCGGAGCCCCCTCCTCCTCTTCCTCCTCCTCCTGAGAGGATGCCCAAAGATGCCGCCCTCCTTTGGGGAGCTCTTCTGATCATCATACTGCAGGTTTCGTGGTTCGTTTACTACTTTCAGTGCCTCAAGCTGCCCAAGCCCGTGTCTGCTGTGGAGGCTGGCAAGCGAGGATTCTCAGAGCAGCGTGCCTACAGCCATGTCAAGGTTCTCACTAACCTTGGCCCCCACCCAGTTGGCTCTCAGGCTCTTGACCAAGCTGTTGAGGTAATTAATTGGATTCTCGATTTGTCCCGTTTTTGGAGAGAGAGAGAGAGAGAGAGAGAGAGAGAGAGAGAGTTATATGAAACGTCTCCTAAAGACCCAATGAGTCTATGAGATGATACAATGCTATCCATGGCATGGAAAAGAAAAACAAAACAAGTATAAATAACGTAGTTCTCTCAAAGTTGGAGGTTGATGCAATGATCATCATGGGGAAGTACATGGGGTATATGCACTAGTATAAGAGAGTCTCATCATGAAGCCCATGAGAATATGAAGCATGTGGGACACATCATCCTCCAGTAGAGGGTACAGCTCTCTCAAGTATGTCGAGCACGGGGTTGGTCGAGAGGTCCCTTTTGGCACGGTACTGGGAAGGTGGTTGAGCATGTCCTAGATCTGGAGCTGATGGGAGGATCGTGGTTGGTGTCCCATGGGCTTGGGATGCCAAGGACATCGAAGAGGTCAAGTCCGTGCCGAAGTGACTCCTCAGGGACGGGGTGGAGCTCTCCTTGGTAGTGGTCCATGTTGAACATCGGCCATGGGGCAATCAAGGGTAGCTGCCAAGAGGTTGCCTAGGTCCACCGAGTTGGATGACTAAGTGGAAGTAGTCTAGTGTCGCTGTGGGATGTTTTGGATGATTTGGATCTGCAGACTAGATGTTTTGGGGGGGCACTTGGCGCGCTATGGTACTGTTGCTCGCTCTCGCGTGACGACTCTAGTTTGTCTCAGTGGGATGCCTCTCGCCTATCAGAAAAGGGGTGGTGCTTGAGGCCCAGGTCTTTGGAGAGGATCCTCTAGTGTTTGTGATAGAATGTGCAGCGGAAGAAGGGAAAGTGGAAACACAGGAGGGGGAGAGAGAGAGAGAAAGATGGAGAGAAAACACAGGTGAGAACCTGCTCTCAATATCATCACCAAAAGGAATACATGTCCCGAGCAAGAGGGGAGAACCTCGTAAGTGAGGGACTGCAGCTAGACAAGCTAGGCAAGCAATGCAAGCAGTAAAAAATGAGGGAGGCATGCCGGCTATATATACCTCTACATGAAGGCAGCCGACTAGGGATAAATACCTCCACGACTGGGGAAAATCCCAAAGACCATAAAATGGGGAATAAATATGGGTAAAATATGAGTGAGGGGTGACCAGCCCCTCTGACTAACATGGTCAGCCCTAGAGGCTAAAATAGAACACCAAATAAGAAGCCAGCAAGTAGGGGATGATGTCTAACACCCCCTCTCAGCACCGGATGCTGAGCAAACTCCAAGAAGCCAGAGACGCCGTCCTCGATCAAAGATGAAAGACTGCAGAAACAGGTACCAAGAAAGCTCCACAAGCAATCTCCTCAGCAACTCAGCTACAGAAGCAACAGAACAAGCTGCCAAGTACACTGTTCCTCTGGAAGAAAACAACCATATAGGCTGCGACGTGCTGCTCCAAATAATGGTTCCAAACCCAAGTGTAAGAACACTCCCCGAAGTCGAATGTCGTGTATCCAGCCTGGAGAAGGTATGAAAAACCTCATAACCAACCAAGATCAGATCCTGTATATAATCAATCCTGGGAGAAGCAAGGTGCTCCTCACTGGAACCCTCAAAAGAAATAGAGTCAATCTGCTCCAACTTTGTACCAAGAGTAGCCAAATGCTGTATAAAAGCATCCTCTGAAAAGGTCGGCATCACAAGATGTAAAGACTCTGTAGAAAATATGGGGTCCATCTGCTCAAACTCCATAACATGAGTTGCCCAATGCTGTACATAAGTACACGCCATTGAGGTGGGCATCGCAAGATGAAAGGACTCCACATCCCCCTCTAAAAAATGATATCGTCGGACTGGTACAAGCCCAACGTGATTCTGATCCAAATCCAACAAACTCTGAAAGTACCACTGTGCCCCAGGCACGGTTAGCAACCACAGATCCAAAGCATCCCACCGGGTCCAAAAAACCATCCTCCAAAACAGCAAGCCATCAGAACTGGCAGGGGGAGGGGCATCCTCAGAAGCATCACAAAGAGAGGCAGAGGTAGACTCCTCACAATGAGGAAGGGAAGCAGGAATATAAACTGCAGTGGCAACAAAGTCCTCAAAAGCATCACAGATAGCAGAAGACTGTTCCAGAAGTAGAACCAAATCCCAAGAATCAGCAACAGATAAAAGATCCATGTGAAAGGATCATACCGCAAAAAGGGGAAACACCCTCCTTGTTCTGCAAATACTGCAAAGGACACAAGCTCGGACAAAATAAACTCTGCTCAGGATCTCTGAAAAGATCACTGCTCTCCTCCAAATAACTGTAAACTCTTGTCAAAGAAGAATGTCTCCACAGATACAACACAGCTCCCGAAACTGATCCTCAAGTGAAGTAGCTGGAGAAAGGCCCCCTCTGAGTGTAGAAAACTCCTATGGGAAGCAAAACGCAGCCAAAACATTGCTATCCAGCAAAAATAGCACTCCACCGCCAACCGAAGGCAAGGAACATGTAGAAACCGGGAAACCGTGTAGGCCAGGAACAAATCACAGGTATAGATGCTCCAAAATCAGCAAAACGCTGACTGAAATCAGAAATTCAGAATCCTCCTCAAGTACCAAACTGCCTCCAAAGCCACAATCCAATCAAGAAACCCCCTCTGCAAGTGATCTGTGTCCACTGGAGAAGAAAACGCAGCCAAACAAGGGCTACAAACCTGAAAATTCAGGCCAACCAGTGTCCACACCTCCTATGAGGAAAAACGCTGAAGAGAAGGTACCTTCGGGTCCAACAGATGAAGCCCAAGTGAAGGTAGAGCTACCAGCAAGATCGGTTCAGAAAAAACGCAGCAACCATGGCTGCAAATCTGAAAACGCAGAGGTATAAGGGGCTGAATATGGAAACACTCTGGAGAAATAGGTACACCCAAGCCTCAGATCAGCAAATCAGCATCAGAAACCTGTAGAAGAAAAAAAAACGCAGCAAATATGCTGCTGTTGGCCTGTACAAAACAGGCAACCAGCACTAAGGGGGGGTATGAATGCTGAGAACTGCTGAAAACTGCTGTAGACAGCCACCTGAAGAAAAACGCAGCAACCTATGTGCTGTTGTCCTTGCTGAAAACACAAAAACGCAGGTCTGTCCAGGGGCAGAAAAAACGCAGATATGAAGAGGTATAGGAGGGAGCATCCAACGCTGAAAATCACCGGCGCTCTGATACCATGATAGAATGTGCAGCGGAAGAAGGGAAAGTGGAAACACAGGAGGGGGAGAGAGAGAGAGAAAGATGGAGAGAAAACACAGGTGAGAACCTGCTCTCAATATCATCACCAAAAGGAATACATGTCCCGAGCAAGAGGGGAGAACCTCGTAAGTGAGGGACTGCAGCTAGACAAGCTAGGCAGCAAGCAATGCAAGCAGTAAAAAATGAGGGAGGCATGCCGGCTATATATACCTCTACATGAAGGCAGCCGACTAGGGATAAATATCTCCACGACTGGGGAAAATCCCAAAGACCATAAAATGGGGAATAAATATGGGTAAAATATGAGTGAGGGGTGACTAGCCCCTCTGACTAACATGGTCAGCCCTAGAGGCTAAAATAGAACACCAAATAGGAAGCCAGCAAGTAGGGGATGATGTCTAACAGTTTGCCCATCTCAAGTAGAAACATACCAAGGCATCTCTGGTCTGGGAAGTCCATAATCTTGGAGAGTGGACCAAATCCCCCTCGGAAGAGGCAGTGGAATCTCTCCCGAATCTCATAGTATATTGGGCATCTGTAGATATAGTGCTCCTTTGTCTCCACTTTTGTGTGGCATAATATGCAAATCTTGGGCTCTCTCTTTACTCCTGTGGCTCTCCCAGTCTCTATGTGTAGCAGCTGTAGGTGTCACCCACGCGTCCCGAATATGCTTCTGAAGAGGTCCAATTGGGCGAGCCAATTGATCTCTCCGTGTGTGATCTGTAGAAGAGAGGAGGTGAGGTCATATTGTAGTGGGTGGGAGAGAGAGGGGTAGAGAGATTTATTAACATATGCAAAATATCAAAATGCTTGACAGACAAAAATTTGAGTACATCATGCCACACTTCCCATGTAGGTGAACTAGAGGTGTCTAATATAGCCCCACACAATATATTGTAAATGAACAAATGGTACATATCTGTATCGCGCGGATGGATATGTTGAGAAGCAATATCTAGGCTCCTAGTGCCTTAGGTGTCTTTGAAAATAGGCTTGAAATTTGCTATTGTCATCCACTAATTTGCTCCATGAATTTGAATTGTGGGCAATGTGCTAAAGTCATGTTAACGTCCATAGGGAACAAATATGACTCAGGGGACCAAAATATGCAAGCATTATGCCGTGAAGACCTGAGACGTGATTAGATTACACAAAAGAAGATCTAATAATCGGCTTGTATAGCTTCACGGCCTGGAGAAAGAAAGAAAGGAAGGCTTATTAAAGTCTTTGGAGGCCAAAATGGCCTATGATACAATTATGAGAGTATTGTGGATGCACAGGGCATTTCCTATATAGAGCATAATAAAAATGGAAACACAGAGGTATGCAAAGAAGACATTGACTGACAATGAAGGCATGATATGTCAAAGCTTGATAAGGTTGTAGAGCCATCTCAAGACCTTTTCTAGTGATGGACATGAGGGTAGATCACTATAAGATCGAAAATGGTCCTCTATCCTTGAGGAGGAGAGAAGCATCATGTGTTTGGGTGTTGTGTTGCACGGAGGGTGGTCTCTTCTATTGAGTTTCAGTCTTTGATGGTTTCTTCATGTCATTGTTTGAGGGTGTTGAGCAAGAGGGTAGGCGTTTGGATGCTAGGATGGAAACTACGTGTGGCTGTAATCTTTCTATCCGTGCCCTAATCTAGGGCACTTGTGTCTCCTCCATAGTTACGGACGTTTTTAAAATGGGAAGTATTATATGAGTTTTATACTTTTAAGAACGTTTTTTATTTTTGGGAAAGTTCTTAAAATAAGTTTTTTATTCGTTAAATTTTTAAAGCTATAATTATGGCATGAATATATAGTTTTTAAGCCTAGGAACCATAGATTTCATGTATAAAAGTTAAACTTGTGCATAAAAACTCAAGAGTGAACAATTTGAAGCCTATGGCTATCATAATTCATTAAATCATAATGCTAATACATTCACATGGTCCCAGGCTCCCATGGGTCTGGTGGCGGCAATGCCATTCAACATTAACTTTAATATTGATTTACCAATGATAATTCAACACTAGCCATTCATGTACAAAAAAAACGCGTCTCAATTTTTTTTAATTTTTTTATTTTTTTAAAAACTGCCTTATAAAAACGCGTCCCAAAAACTGGGACGTTTTGAAACTTACGCGTTTTTATTTTTCCAAAAAAACTCGTTTTTTTGCGACTATGGTCTCCTCCTCATCATTTGTCTCTTGGGCTTGGCACTGTCCATTGCTCTTGAAGAAAGATGTAAGAATTGTTGAAATTGGCTCTGTTCTTCTCATTTGTTTCTTCATGAGTTGGTATTTGCGTCTTTCTTATATCTCATGCAGAAAAGAGTGCCACACACTTGCAATCCTCCTACTGTGTGACTTGACACAAAGGACCAAATTGTGATACTTGCAACAAGTAAGCGGTGGACAACTTTTGTGGGTTGTGTTTGGACAGCCAGGTTTGGGGCTGATATGTACCAATTTAGGAGCCCTATAGGTGCCTAGAAGTGCCCACGCAAGGGACCCATGGATGGGCACAAATTAAAGCATTTAGAGTGTTTTTTGACATTATTTTGTAGGTCAAAAACACAGTTGAGTGGTGCTATATAAAGAGGGGTTTGGTTCCTCATTTGTCATCTCTAGGATTTCTAGAGCACACAGGTAGGGGCAACCACTTGAGGGCTGATCGGAGATGCTGGAAACAGATCAACAACAAGGTGTTGAAAGCGAGCGTTGATGCGCAGACGATGCATCTGGAGACGTGTAGGCTGGCTGTTGCTAGACTACAGAGAGTAGAACTCCATAGTGGAGTGTGTAGAGAGAGAGGGAGAAGAGAAAACAACGCTCAGGTGTATGTACGACTCAATGAGTATTAGATTGCTCAGTATGATTTGAAGCACACCAAGTACATGCTTTTATAGGTTGCAAACCTTATCTTTTAACTCACACAAATCACACTCACATGCTGTTATAGGTTGCAAATCTTATCTTTTGACTCACACAAATCACGCTCACATATGGGAACATGACACATGGCACACACTTATCTTATCCAGATAAGAGGGTGTTCACACTCATATAGGCACTCTTACACATACATGGGGTGTTCACACTTACGTAAATACATAAAGATGGTTAGACACATATTGATACTAGATAGGTATACGTGGTGGTGGACATACAGGACACGAGACTTCGAAATACCCAACAAACCCCCCTTCACAATGAAGGTGGTATCTTACGAAGTGGCCTTCATACTTATGGTGATTTGGGCTCATTGGCACCACATGCTGCAAAAGATCACAGTGGCCATACCTGGCGTGATACAACAGATCATAGTCAAGCTTGCAAATGTAGTTGGACCATACATAAGTGTTAGCACATTCATCCCCAGTTTCTGTCCATTTCTAGTGTCCTTTGGTCCCTTTTGCATGGCCCTTGATTGTGGGCAGGCCACCCCTAATTTACATATTTTTATGGGATTTTTCCTAGCCTCTATGGTTTTTTCCCAGTCGGCCAGCTCTACTGATGTCCAGTCGGCTAGCTCTCCCCACCTATAAATAGGTGGGGCTGGCCTCACTTTTTCATCTTGTCTTGTATATCTTTTGCTCCCTCATTTATGAGACTACTTGTGTCTCTTGCTTGGGACTGTATTGTTTCTGTATATTCAGCATAGTTGCTCCATATCTCTCTCTCTTGCACTCTCTATTCAGCACACTCTAGTGCCCTTTTGCTTCCGCTCAGCGCACTCTTTTATGGTATCATCGCTCCCGGTTCAGCGATTCCATCTGCTGCCCCAGATTTAGCCCTATTTATAGCCCTTATCCTCTGTGTTTTTCACAGATTTACAGCCTTCTTCGTGCTGCATTTTGTGGACAGCTTCTGCTGGTTGGTTCTCCTTCAGTTTGGCGTCATCGCTTGCAGCCAGAAAGTAACTTTTTCATCGGCGTTTCATTCCTACTTGGAGTTTGGATCTAGGCGGCTTGCTTTTTCAGGACAGCAGCCCCTCTTTGGCTGCGTTTTCCTCTTCGGTGGACATTCCCTATTGCAGAGGGGGATTGTGGTGTTTCAGGCTTTGGTGGCACTTTTGGTACCTGTGGAGGACACTTCTACTTCAGAGTTTGTGCGTTTTTTTCTTGAGATTGAGCCCAAGCTTTTGTGATGGCTGCACGGACTTCTCTTCATATGTTTGCTGATTCTGCAAAGTTGGATGGTTCCAACTACACCTTATGGAAGGTGAAGGTGAAATCGGCCTTGCGTGGCGTGGATCTTTGGGATTGGCTTGTTACACCAGCCAATGCCACCCCTCCCACCCTTGCTTTCGGTGGTGTGACTCAGGCACAGATTGATATTTGGCAGTCGAATTATCGACGCGTTTTCTCCTTTCTGATGTTGAACTGTCAGGATTCTGTTCTCTCTCATGTGCGTACAGCAGATGCTCTGCACATGAAGTTTGGAAGGGTTTCGCAGATCTCTACGAGATTAAGTCTCTGGGTCGGATTTTGGCGTTGGAAAAGCAACTTCTCTACAGAGGACATGGCTATTCGGCTTCTCTCCAAGCTTCCAGAGAGGTTTGATGCATATTTTCAGTCTCTTGTTTCTTCTTCTCACCTTTGCTCCGACGGCTTGGATGATTACCATTCGCACCGTTCTTGCTCTTGTAGGTCATCATAGATGGCCCGTTTTCCAGATGGACGTCAAGTCGGCTTTCCTGAATGGAGAGCTTACACAGGAGGTTTATGTCGATCAGCCGCCAGGATTTGTTGTTCTAGGCAAACAGGATCACGTGTACCAGTTGAAGAAGGCTTTATATGTCACGTGCATCCCGCACTTGGATGCCATGTCGACATTTCTGTATAGAAAATGGAGGACCTGGGATGGTAAACTGGTCCCATGTGAGCCTTAGTCCGGGACGAGTCAGCCAGGGATCCATCCTAGTTGTCTGAGGTCAGGTGTGCAGTGTCCTGCACATGAGTCCAAGGTCAGGTGTGCACTGTCCTGCACATGAAACAGTGCCAGTCCGCGTTGTGAGTCTCCCTCTTGAATGATGTCATTGATTCTGTGTATTTGGTATGGTACTGGATGCCAGATCATTGAGTAGGTAGTTAGGGTTTGCTTTTAGGAAAAGGGGCCAGCCCATAGGGCTACCCCAAGTCTTGTGTGGGCATGGGGATAGTGTAAAACCACCCCCATGAGGGCCAGGAAGGCCCGGGCTGAACCCACCAGCCATGGACTGTAGGACAGCCCTAAAGGCAGGCTAGGGGAAAACATACAAGATATGCAGCCTTATATGGCTGTAGGGCAAGTATGGGGCAGCCCATACAGGCTGCCCAGCCCCCAAGTTGCTTGCAAAACAGTGCCCAATCCTTTTTGAAGCATGCGCCTGATGCCCAGCCAGCCATGAAGAAAAGCGCAGCTTTTTATGTGATTTATTCAGCATAAAATGCTGAATATTCAGTCGTGGGACAAAAAGATGCTGGCCGCCTGGATAAGAGCTGGCCGACTGCTATTTATTGGGAGTATAAATAGGTGAGCCCACAAGTCATTGTGTTATCTCATACTTCACCAAGTGCTCAAGCAAATCAAGGGCCAAGGACAGCCAAGGAGTGCTAACGCAAAGGGGTCAAGGACTGCAGGTCAAGGGCAGAGATTTTCTCAGCCAAGAAAGGTCAAGATTTTTGTATTTTCTTTTCAGATTTACATCATTCTAATAAAGCAAATACACCATCCGTGGTGGGGGCCCTACAGAGGGTATTTGGGACCCAATACTGTGTCCTCTCCTCTCTCCCTCTCTCTCTCTATTTTTTGCACATCTTCATTTAGTTTTGTGCGTTAATTCCGTCGCGAAAAGTGTGCTGATTTCTGAGCATTGAAGTGACCGATCTCCCCCCGAAGCTTCCGCATGTTACATTATATGGTCTGAAGCAGGCTCCGCGGGCTTCGTACCAGCAGATTGATGAGTTCTTTCAGAAGCTCGGCTTGCGCCGTTCTCATGTAGATTCGAACCTTTATATCCTCCTTGAGAGGGGCTTGATTGTTATCATTGTGGTCTATGTTGATGACCTCATCTTTACAAGTTCTTATTCTGTGAGGATCCATTCAGTCATGGATGCTTTGGAGATAGAGTTTGAGATGATGGATCTTGGCCTTCTGCATTATTTTCTTGGCTTTGAGATTTGGCAGACCTCGAAGGGCATTTTCTTCTCTCAGTAGAAGTACCCACGGGAGATTCTTGACAGATTTCAGATGATTGTATGCAGACCAGTATCTTCTCCTATGGATACCAGTGAGAAGCTTTCTCTACTTGATGCTTCTCCAGGGATTGATCAGGGACAATATCGGGTTCTCTTCGGTTGTTTGATTTGGTTGACCTACTCTTGATTGGACATATGTTTCGCAGTCAGTTTATTGAGTTCTTTCTCATCCAAACCCCGTTCGCAGTCAGTTTATTGAGTTCTTTCTCATCCAAACCCCGTTAGCATTGGCGGTGTGCTCTTAGAGTTCTTCGGTACTTGCATGGCACTCTGGACTTTGGCATCTTCTATGGCCAAGGATGCACTCTTGTTGGATGGTCTGATTCAGATTGGGCTGGAGATCCACATAATCGGCGTTCGACCACTGGTTGTGTTTTTACACTCAGGTCCGAAGCCATTTCACGGAGCAGTAAAAAGCAGCCTACTGTGGCGCTTTCCTCTACAGAGACGGAGTATCATGCGGTTTGTTATGCTGCATGTGAGGCGATTTGGTTGCGGAGATTATTGGAGGAGCTTGGCTGTCCTCCTGCCGTATCTACTCTTCTTTGGTGTGACAATTAGAGTTGCATCGCCATCGCCAAGAACCCTGTGTTTCATGCTCGTACGAAACACATTGAGATATAGCATCACTATGTTCGTGAAATGGTTTTTTCCCAATCGGCCAGCTACTACTGATGTCGAGTCGGCCAGCATTGTAGCTCCAGTCGGCCAGCTCTCCCCACCTATAAATAGGTGGGGCTGGCCTCTCACTTTTTCATCTTGTCTTGTATATCTTTTGCTCCCTCACTTATGAGACTACTTGTGTCTCTTGCTTGGGACTGTATTGCTTCAGTATATTCAGCATAGTTGCTCCATATCTCTCTCTCTCTCTCTCTCGCACTCTCTATTCAGCACACTCTAGTGCCCTCTTGCTTCCGCTCTATGCACTCTTTCAATAAGATTCCTCAGCCCTTCTAGACTACCCTTGTAACATGCGGAAGCTTCATGGTCGAAATCGGTAACTTCAGTGCTCAGAATTCAGTAATCTTTCATGACGATTATAATGCACAATTCTGAAGTAGATGTGCAGAAAATAGAGAGAGAGAAAGAAAGAAAGAAAGAAAGAAAGATTTTATTAACGTCTTCCAAAAGACCGAACTCGGCCTATGATACAAATCGGTGTACCTCTATGGGGTATCCTCTGTCATCCCAGCAAAATGAAAAAGTACTGAACTAAAAAGCTGAATCTGGGTGTGCAATAAGTACAATGAGTGGTGAAGGGGATGGAGCTCTACTACTAGGAGAATGCAAAGCTATATGCATGGAGTATACAATCATGATATGCAACCTAGCTAGCTCCATCCTGTACCATACTGGGGGTATAAAATGGTATACATCAATGAAGGGGGTGTCCACAGCTCCCTGAAGAACATGCTTGGGTGTGCTCTGAAGCGAGCCAGTCGCTCCGCACCCTCTCTGTGAAACTGAGCTCTGATCTCTATCATCTCTCTCTGGTATAGGCGTGGTGTCCGAAAGCCAGGTGTCCTCTGTCTCCTGCGGGCTCTGAGTGTCTTTGCTCTCTGGAGGGTAATTCCTTGCCGTGTAGGGGCTGTCGTCCGGGGCTCTTGAAAATGCGCCTGGTGGCATTGTCTCTCTAGCATAGCCAATGCTGCATATCCCCGTGTCAATCTAGCTCTGGCTACTGAACCCATGGTGAAGCGCGTGGCTGCTGCAGAGAAGGTAACCCCTAGGTACACGTATGATGTCACCACCTCCACCTGGCGTCCTGCGAGAGTGAATGTCAGCTGACTCCTGCCTTTTCTCGATGTATGAAAGACCATAACCTTGGTTTTCCCAAGGTTCACAGTAAGACCCCTCTGTGTGCAGAAATCATCGAGTGCATGTAGATGCTGCTGTAGACCACCTGGAGACTCAGACACTAATACAATATCATCAGCATAAAGCATAATATGTACTGAGGTACCTGCTAAATCAACTCCATCTCCGCCTCCCCGTGTAATGAAGTCAGCCACCTCATCAATGTATAACCCAAATAGCGTGGGGGAAAGTGGGCATCCTTGGACATACCTCCTGGACATCTGACTCGCCCAAAAACCTGCTCATATAATGCATAGATGCCCCATGTCATATTTGTTGGTATGCCAAGAGACTGCAGGCGCTGAAAGAGCCTCTCTCGTGGTACTGTGTCAAATGCCTTGCGGAAATCCACAAAGCAGCAATAGAGCTTTCTCTTCCTTACTCTGGCCTGATCAATCATACATCTCAAAGTGAATACATGGTCAGTGGTAGAGAAAGCTCTCCTGAAGCCTGCTTGCCCTGATGAGCGTAGACCTGCTCGCTTAGCATATAAGCTAAGCTCTTGCTCCGACATTGCACCATAGAGTTTGGCTAGCACGTGGCCAACCATAACCGTCTTGTAGTTGCTCGGATCGAGCATATCCCCTGTTTTGTGAATCGGCACAATGGTGTGCATCGTCCACTCTGCAGGTAAAGCCTCTGCTAGTGCCCTGTTAAACAGGTGTGCAAGAAAAGGAGCCAAAGAATCTACTGCATATATGAGATGCTCACCCTGCAAGCCGATATGGTCGGCGGCCCGTCCATGCTGAAGGCGACGGATAGCTTCCTGTACCATTGAGTGGGTAAAGAAGCTAGCTGTGGTAGGTCGAGGCTCCTGTGGCTGAGGTATAGGTGGCTGCTGTGGGGCGTGGTATAGGCCCTCTGCATATGTGTGCCATGTCTGTGGGTCTGCAATAGGTGTCGGTGTTCGGGGCTCTCTGAAGTGCCATCATGAGACAGGGCTATCTCTACTCATGAAGAAATGAAAGATCTCTAGCTCTTGTATCTCTGCGAAGGCCCGCCTTTTGCGGCGAGTAAGTCTTCTCCTCTCTCTCCTCGACTCCTGCTCTGTGATGGCTCCCAAGGCTCTCTGTATGCGGAGCCGTGAGTATAGGGCTCTGCACTCGTCATCATACCATCTGTTCTGGGGCATAGTCCCAGATCTCGCAGGCTCTCCTGAGTGGACACGATGTGGGAAGCTCTGTAATGCAGTCGTGTGTGTAGGAGTGATGCTAGCTGGGCTGTAATGGTATCCATAGGTGCGAGGGGATCCATGAGTAGGAGCCCATCCTCTACTCTGCAAGTGTATATGTCTGCCATGTCATGTGTGAAGTAGATGGTAGTGTGTGGCGTCGGTATGTGGGGGGCTGGTGATACTGGTGATCCGGCTAGTGAAAATGCCAAGTATGTATGATATGCCCCAATAGGACGAGGTGGAATGGAGAATGAGGTGACAAGCTGTGATGCCTCCAAAGACCGCATAATGTAGTCTACCACCGTGCCTTCGGTCCGTGTATCACCGCCATGTGGGAAGCATGTCAGCCCTCCTGATCCCGGCCACTGTAGCATCCCGTTATAAATAACGAGACGATGCCTGGCTCCCAACTCTAGTAAGTGGTCCCCATAATGTCCTCTGTCTGGTCCAGTGTCCTCTGATGCCCGACTAGCCCCTATCTCCTCTGGATCTACAGGGTGGAGGATCTCCATGTCATCATAGTCATACACCTCACACTGTCTGCTCTGTGTGTGGGCATTGAAGTCACTTGTAAGAATTACTTCCCCTAGTGTAGAATAATGCATAATCTCCTCTGACAGACAAGTGTATGGCGAGGCTCCTGTCTCCTCCTCCTGTGGCATGTGCTCTGTAATGACATATGAGGATCCTGATGGGGAAAAGTAACATAGAGCTATGTATATAATGCTGTCCTGTGAGAGCTGTAAGCTGTATAACCCAAATAGCGTGGGGGAAAGTGGGCATCCTTGCTTCACACCAATGGTGCTAGCAATAGTCTCGGACATACCTCCTGGGCATCTGACTCGCCCAAAAACCTACTCATATAATGCATAGATGCCCCATGTCATATCTGCTGGTATGCTAAGAGACTGCAGGCGCTGAAAGAGCCTCTCTCGTGGTACTGTGTCAAATGCCTTGCGGAAATCCACAAAGCAGCAATAGAGCTTTCTCTTCCTCATTCTGGCCTGATCAATCATACATCTCAAAGTGAATACATGGTCCGTGGTAGAGAAAGCTCTCCTGAAGCCTGCCTGCCCTGATGAGCGTAAACCATGTGTTGGCCAAACTCTATGGTGCAATGTTGGAGCAAGAGCTTAGCTTATATGCTGAGCGAGCAGCCAACCATAACCGTCTTGTAGTTGCTCGGATCGAGCATATCCCCTGTTTTGTGGATCGGCACAATGGTGTGCATCGTCCACTCCGCAGGCAAACCCTTTGCTAGTGCCCTGTTAAACAGGTGTGCAAGAAAAGGAGCAAAAGAATCTACTGCATATATGAGATGCTCACCCTGTAGGCCCATATGGTTGGCGGCCCGTCCATGCTGTAGGCGGCGGATAGCTTCCTGTACCATCGAGTGGGTAAAGAAGCTAGCTGTGGTAGGTCGAGGCTCCTGTGGCTGCTGTGGGGCGTGGTATAGGCCCTCTGCATATATGTGCCATGTCTGTGGGTCTACAATGGGTGTCGGTGTTCGGGGCTCTCTGAAGTGCCGCCATGAGATAGGGCTATCTCTACTCATGAAGAAATGGAAGATCTCTAGCTCCTGTATCCCTGCGAAGGCTCGCCTTTTGCGGCGAGTAAGTCTTCTGATCTCTCTCTTCGACTCCTGCTCTGTGATGGCTCCCAAAGCTCTCTGTATGCGCAGCCGTGAGTATAGGGCTCTGCACTCGTCATCATACCATCTGTTCTGGGGCATAGTCCCAGATCTCGCAGGCTCTCCTGAGTGGACACGATGTGGGAAGCTCTGTAATGCAGCCGTGTGTAGGAGTGATGCCAGCTGGGCTGGAATGGTATCCATAGGTGCCAGTGGATCCATGAGTAGGAGCCCATTCTCTACTCTGCCAGTGTATATGTCTGCCATGTCATGTGTGAAGTAGATGGTAGTGTGTGGTGTCGGTATGTGGCGGGCTGGTGATACGGGTGATCCGGCTAGTGAAAATGCCAAGTATGTATGATCTGCCCCAATAGGACGAGGTGGGATGGAGAATGAGGTGACAAGCTGTGATGCCTCCAAAGACCCCATAATGTAGTCTACCACTGTGCCTCCGGTCCGTGTATGACCCCCATGTGGGAAGCATATCAGCCCTCCTGATCCCGGCCACTGTAGCATCTCGTTATAAATAACGAGACGATGCCTGGCTCCCAACACTAGTAAGTGGTCCCCATAATCTCCTCTATCTGGTCCAGTGTCCTTTGATGCCCGACTAGCCCCTATCTCCTCTGGATCCACACGGTGGAGGTTCTCCATGTCATCATAGTCATACACCTCACACTGTTTGCTCTGTGTGTGGGCATTGAAGTCACTCGTAAGAAATACTTCCCCTAGTGTAGAGTAATGCATAATCTCCTCTGACAGACAAGTGTATGGCGAGGCTCTTGTCTCCTCCTCCTGTGGCATGTCCTCTGTAATGACATATGAGGATCCTGATGGAGGAAAGTAACACAGGGCTATGTATATAACCCTGTCCTGTGAGAGCTGTAAGCTGATCCACATGTATCTGGCCTTTGGATCCTGTGCTACCACTCTCAGTCTCCCCTGTAGCTCCCGTCTGAATAGAACTGCTACTTCCCCCGACCCTTTGGAGGTACCCTTGTTGGGGTAAAGGCATTATCCCACCCTTATAGTGTGTACAAGCCCATAAGTTATAGTACATAGTACACTTAGTACTTTTAATGTACTAAGTGCACTATGTGTACTAGTGCAATATACATGTGTGATAGGGGAGTCACACACTCATGCCTCATGAGTTGACTTATCCCCACAACTCTCTCTCTCTCTCCCTTGTTCTCTCTGTGTATGTCTCCCACATAACCTAACCCTAATTCTTGTTTCTCTCACACACAACTGGTATCAGAGCCTCTTCATTCTCTCCCCTCCCTCTTGATAGCATCTCAGGCTGTGGAACAGGTGCTTACAAATAGCTTTCGTTTCACACCTCCTTCGACCAGCATAGAACAGTGAAGCTTGCTCGCAGCAATCGCAGGCAGACAAGGCGTGCAAAAACGCTGGCCATTGATAGGCGAGTGTGGTAGCTCTACACGGCGAAGGCAGCGCTGGCCCTTCAGCGTGGAGCGAAGAAGCGCTAGGCGAAACATGAGCGAAGGCGGGCGTTGAATCACACGTAGGCGGAGGTTGGGCGAAGGCGGCGAAAACACAAACCTTGGTGCGGTGAGCGTGGACTGGCGACGTGTTGCTACCAGGCGGAAACAAAGTCGACGGTGTAAAACCACCGGGCGTTGAATCATTCGCAGCCAGGCGTCTACGTGTGAATGGGTCCATGAGTCAAGCGCACAGGCGGGCATGACGACTCGAGCAACCCCTTGTGATTGGGGAAGGCCAAGCTTGCTTTCTTGAAGAAGCTCACAGTAGCCTGAAGGGATCTCTGACTCTCAGCGCAGCATCAACCTCAACAGCACATTCATTCATAAGCCCGTGCCGTGCATCAGCTACAGCTGCAGAAGCATCAGCATCAGCATCAATAGCAGCACTCTTTCTGCAGCAACATCAGCAAGAATTGCCCCCCTCTCCTGCAAACAGCATCTGCAATCAAAATTCAGCCTGCAAATTGAAGAAAAATCAGAAATTACAAGGTATTTTCCTCAATTTTTTTTTTGGATTTGCAATTGAGCAAGTACAATGAACAATTGAGCAGATACAGGTGCTGAATTGCTCAATTTTGAGCGAAATTGGCAAAATTGGGTGACATTGGTCACAATCAAGATCAATTTGCAGGAAATTGGATGTCGAAATTTGGGGCTTTTGATGTAATTGTGCAATTAAGCACTCATACATGCTGTATGATGTGAGAAATCGCACATTTGGGCAAAATTGCAGCAAATTGCAGTGCAAATCAAGGGGCTTTTGTGCCGATTTGGTTGATTTGCATGCAGGCAATCGCATTTGATGCTGTGGATAATGTGTTGATGCCTTACAAGCACTCAATGTGCCTGTAAATCAAGGAACTTTCATGTATTTGATGTATATGTGGCCAGGGGGAAGCATCGTGAACACTCTGGATGCCTTCATGTGCGTCAATGTACCATGTATGATCAAAAATTGATCTTAAATCAAGGGGCTTTTCAAGTTTGTATGCTTGTTGAGCTTGGCAAAGCATCAGGCAAGACATTTATGCCTTGAATCCTCAAAAATCAGCTTGCAGTCAAGGGGCTTTTGCCCAATTTCTGTTCGGGACTGTTGTATGCAGTGTTCAGGACTGTAAAAGTCTGATTTTCACTCATTTGGACAGCCAGGAGAGCATTTATTGCTATTGTACCTGCTGGTACAGATTTGGCACAACTTTGTGCAAGTTTTGGCATGGCTGTACACTGTTTTGAGTGACCAAAAGGTTCAATTTCAGCTGCTGTACTTGTCGGTACAGGTTTGGTACATCATTTGTGAGCACTTGGTACTGCTGTACAGTACTTTGGAAGGGCAACAGAGCACATTTGAGGTGCTGTCCAAAATCTGCAGCAACCAGATTTTGGTGATTTCATCACATAAAGTGGGAGAAAAGTTGCATTTGTGCTTCCGCAGTGGGAGATAAAGCTTGGGAGAAAAACTGTGAGCACTTTGTGTGCTTTTGGTGCAGTGTTTGCACATTTTGCAGGGAGTCAGGCATTGACAGGTTGCATATTGCTATGGCAACCATAGGTGAGAGCTCTTCATTGCTTCACATCAAGAAGCTTGAAGGCTCGCATAATTATGATATTTGGCAAACCCAGTGCTACAATGTGTTGCTCCAGAAAAAGCAGTACAAGCCTATCAAAGAAAGGGGTGTAATGCCCGCTTCTCTTACTGCTGAAGAGTGGGAAGATATGGATGAGCTGGCAAGATCTACTATCATGTTGTCTGTGTCAGATTCATTACTTTTCAGCATTCGTGAAGAGAAGACAGCTTGGGGAATGTGGCAGAGATTGCAGGACTTGTATGCCCAACAAAGTGCCTCAAGCAAAGTGTATTGGTTGAAGAAACTCATAGGTCTTCAGATGAAGGAAGGGGCGTCTATGACATCCCATCTAAATGAGTTTAATGGTATTGTCAGCCAGGTCATTAATCAAAAGTTGGCAATGGACGATGAGTTCAAAGCCACTTTTCTGTTATGCACTTTGCCAGAGAGTTGGGACACATTCAGGACAGCCACTAGCAATTCGCATGCTATGCTGTCATATGCAGATGTTGAGGGTGCTCTTCTTCAAGAAGAGATGAACAGGAAAAACAACTCTGTTGGAAAGTCCAATGCAATGAATGCACGTGGGAGATCCCAGCAAAGGGGGAAAAGCCAAGAAAGGGGAAGGAGCAAGTCTCGCTCCAAAAAGGATTTGGAATGCCATTATTGTGGCAAAAAGGGACACATTAAAAAGCAATGCTACAAATGGAAAAATGATCAAAAGGAAAAGGGAAAAGGCAAAGACAAAGAGAAAGATGAAGCCAAAGATGTAAAGCCAAAGGGCAAAAGTGGAGTCAAGATTGAAGAAATCAATGTGTCACATGCAGGTGGCAGTGAGGATGAGGTCCTCTTTACGTCTTCACTTGATGCCCATTCACTTCTTATAGGTGGTCATGGTGTGCACTCATGGATCATTGATTCAGGTGCCTCCTTTCATGTCACAGGTTGCAGAGACTTGTTTGTCAGGTATACTGCTGGCAATGAAGGAGTGGTTTATTTGGGTGATAAACATGCATGCAAAATTCTTGGCAGAGGTGATGTGAGGCTTGTATTTTTAGATGGCTCACAGCTTATGCTCCATGATGTCAGGCATGTGCCTGAGATCAAGAAGAACCTACTTTCTACTGGACAGCTTGATGATGCTGATTATGTTACCACATTTGGTAGTGGAAAGTGGAAGATTAGTAAGGGCTCACTGGTTGTTGCCAGAGGCTCTAAGGTGGACACTCTTTATTTCATGCATGCAGGTGTTTGTCACCATGCTAATGTAAATGCAACCGAGCTGCCGGAAATTTCTATGTGGCATAGCCGGTTGGGACACATGAGTGTCAAGGGAATGGAGCAATTGTCTCGTTTGGGTTACTTGCCTTCTCTAAAGTTTTCAAGTTTTCAGTTTTGTGAGCATTGTATATATGGTAGGCAACTACAGTGCCCCCACAAGAAAGCTCTTGGACAGAAAGATGCTCAGTTAGAGCTTGTGCATACAGATGTATGTGAGATGTCTCAGCTTTCTTTGGGAGGGGCAAAATATTTTGTGTCTTTTATTGATGATGCCACACGTAAGGTGTGGGTTTATCCTCTTCGTTTGAAGAGTGATACATTCTCAGTGTTTCAGAAGTTTGTTGCTCATGTTGAGAATCAAACTGGCAAAACACTGAAGGCTTTGCGTTCCGACAATGGTGGAGAGTACATGTCCAAACAGTTTCAGGACTTTTGTGATGCTAAAGGCATCAAGAGGGAGCTCTCTACTCCTTATGATCCTCCACAAAACGGGACAACAGAGAGGATGAACAGGACCATACAGGAGAAGGTCCGTTCTATGTTGTCACATGCTGCATTACCTCATGGTTTTTGGGCTGAAGCTGTTATGACAGCCGTTCACCTTATAAACAGGTCACCTAACACGAAGCTTGGTCGGAAAGTGCTAGAAGAAGTATGGACAGGGAAGCCTCCGTCATACAAGCACTTGAGAGTGTTTGGTTGCGTTGCGTACGTGCACATACGCAGGGAAATGCGCACCAAACTTGATCCTAAGTCTCACAAATGCATATTCCTAGGATATGGTGACAGAGGTGAAATGGGGTATAGACTTTGGGATCCCATGAATAGAAAGATCATACGCAGCAATGATGTCATTTTTGATGAAACATGCATGTATAAGGAGCCTGCAAGGCAACAGGAGCCTGGCAGAGTCATCTTTGATGATGATGGACATCATGGACAACAACAAAGGGCTGTAAATCAGCCATTACAGCAGGAAAACCAGCCCTTAAATGGTGCTGAAAATGGTCCAAATGGACAGCCAGAGATGGCAGAAGATATCCCTATGGATATACCACAGTTAGAGGAGATACCGGGCATGATTTTTCAGCCTTATGGCATGGAACAGGAGCCACCAATGGGTGATATGCAGGCTGGACAGCAACCTGCAAATGATGGTCATTGGGTACGGAGGTCCACTAGACCCTCCAGAGCCCCTGACAGGTTTGTTCCAGGGGTTGACTACTTGATGCTTACTGACTGTGGGGAGCCCTCATGTTATAAGGAGGCTTTACAGAGGGCAGACAAAGCTCTATGGGAGCGTGCCATGAAGTCAGAGATGGATTCTCTGCATAAAAATGGAACTTGGAAGTTGGTGCATTTGCCTGCAGGCAAGAAGGTTTTGCCATGCAAGTGGGTATACAGGCTCAAAGTTGCACCTGATGCAAAGCCAAGGTACAAAGCCAGGTTAGTGGCAAAGGGCTTCAAGCAGGAATATGGTGTGGACTTTGAGGAGATCTTCTCTCCAGTGGTCAAAATGACCACACTTAGAGCTGTGTTAGCTTTGGTTGCGCATGATGATCTGGACTTGATTCAGATGGATGTGAAGACTGCTTTTCTTCACGGTGATCTCCATGAGGAGATATATATGCAGCAGCCAGAGGGTTATGCAGTAAGTGGAAAGGAGAAGCTTGTATGCAAGCTGAAAAAGAGTCTTTATGGGCTCAAACAGGCACCAAGGGAATGGTATCATAAATTTGATACATTCATGAAATCCCAGAAATTCAGGAGAAGTGACATAGATCACTGCTTGTACACCAAGAAAGCTTTGGATGGCAGTCTATTGATCCTCATCTTGTATGTTGATGATATGTTGATTGCCGGGAAATCTTGTAAGGAGATGGATACCTTGAAGAAGAGGCTGCATGAAACCTTTGATATGAAGGATTTGGGTGATGCAAATCACATTTTGGGTATGCAGATACTTCGGGACAGAAATCAGCATGTGTTGTATTTGTCTCAGAAGGAATACATTGGCAAAGTCTTGCAGAGGTTCAATATGGACGGGGGGAAGAAGACTAGTACTCCTTTGCCTCCATATGTGAAACTCAGTGCTATGGACAGCCCACAGTCGAATAGAGACAGGGCTGATATGGCCAAGATTCCGTATGCTTCAGCTTGTGGCAGTCTCATGTATGCCATGGTTGCTACTAGGCCGGACATTGCATTTGCAGTGGGAGTGGTTTCTAGATACATGGCCAACCCTGGCAAGAAGCATTGGGAAGCAGTGAAAGGTGTCATGAGATACCTGAAGGGCACACAGGATATGTGCATTTGCTTTGGCAAACAGGATGCATTAGTGCATGGTTACACGGATTCGGATTATGCCGGTCATCCAGATAACCGGAAGTCTACTACCGGTTATGTGTTTACATTCACAGGAGGTGCTGTGTCATGGATATCCAGGATGCAGAAGTGCACTGCCTTATCTACTACAGAGGCCGAGTATATTGCAGCCACAGAGGCTTGCAAGGAGGCATTATGGCTATCTTGGTTAGTGGTTGATTTGGGTTATACAGGGGATATTCCATTGTTGCATTGTGACAGTCAGAGTGCCATCCAGTTGGCAAAGAACCCTGTCTTTCATGCAAAGACGAAACATGTGGATGTGAAGTATCACTTCATCGTGGGTATATGCCAGGCATACTCCTCCCACATATACAAGTTTTCAAATCTCGTGGCGGACCTCACCGATCTACTAAAGGGAGTCAAGACTAAAAGAGAGCCGATTCGAATGACTCCACGAGCGTTGGAGAGAGATTGTCCCGAAGAAAAATCTTCTGGAACTTTTCATGGAGAGCCAAATACTTCTCGGAAGCATTGGCCACCGTCTGCGTAGTCTGGATGTAAATCATCGCAAAATGTGCGCCTTTCTTGATTGCCCGTTTAGCCTGCATGTGGCTTATGAGTGTTCTGGCCCAAATTTCAGGTTTCGTTCCTCCCCCCCCCCTCCTCTGATTTTTTTGGATTTTTTATTTTTGTTTTTCTTCCATCTCCTCCCATCACCTTCCTTCCCTCTACTTCTCCTACCTCCCTTCTTCCCTTTTCCATCTTCTGCTACTTCTTTCACCTCTAATCCTCCTTCCTTCATTCTCTTCTTCTCTCCTCTTCTTCTTCCTTTCTCTTCTTCTCTCTTCTTCTCTTTTCTTCTCCCTTACTCTTCTACT
Source organism: Cibotium barometz (assembly GCF_041138505.1). NCBI lineage: Eukaryota > Viridiplantae > Streptophyta > Polypodiopsida > Cyatheales > Cibotiaceae > Cibotium > Cibotium barometz. Next base: position 4,863,274 of record NC_141089.1, on the reverse strand, counting down.
CCTTTTCTCTTCTTCTCGTCTCTTCTTTCCCCTTTTTCTTCATACACCAGTCTTCAATGTCTTAAATCTTTTCCAATTTCTACCTTCTCTTCTTTAATTTCTTAAGAGTCCTTGATTGAGCCACTTGTGGCATCTAATCAAGCAAAATTGCCATAATGCCTCACCAAAATAATGATGGCTTCCCGAGATGTGTGAGAAGACACCATTTTTTTCATCATTATACTATGTTTTTAGACAATTACTATAAGTTCTTTAAGTATTTATACTTCATAAAATTATTCTTAATGCATATAAAGATTATTTTGCCGATGCATTGCCAGGAGAACTACTACCTGAGAGGCCTGAGGATCGTCGCATAGATCTTGTGCCAGGTAGTTCTCCACCTAACAAACCCGCATATCGTGTGAGTGCTGCACAACAAGAGGAGATTACGAAGCAGGTTAATGAGCTCTTAGAAAAGGGTTTAGTTCAGCCAAGCTCCTCACCCTTTTGTTCTTTTGTACTTCTTGTGCAAAAGAAGGATGGATCTTTCCGTATGTGCGTGGATTATTGAGCTCTAAACAAGCTCACCATCAAGAATAGGTTCACAATCCCACGCATAGATGACATCTTGGATAAGCTGATGGTTCGGCTTGTTTCAGCCGCATAGATCTGAAGAGTGGTTACCACCAGATTCGTGTGGTATCCCAGGATGTTCATAAGACTCCATTCAGGACGGCTTTTGGATTGTATGAATTCTTGGTAATGCCTTTTGGCCTTACCAATGCCCCGGCAACATTCAACCATATGATGGACAGGATATTTCGACCCCATCGTAAGTTCACAAGTGTATTCTTTGATGACATCTTGGTTTTCTCCAAGAATGAGGAGCATAAGACTCATTTGGCTACAATGTTTGAAGAGTTGCGAAAGCGTAAACTCTTCATAAATGCTAAGAAAAGTGAGTTCTTCCTCTCAGAGATACACTATTTGGGGCACATCGTATCCAAAGAGGGTGTAAGAATGGATCCTGCTAAAATTGAAACCATTCGAAATTGGCGAGAGTTGCAAAATGTACATCAAGTGCATAGCTTTCTGGGGTTATGTTCATACTATAGGCGATTCATTAGGCATTTTGCCAACATTGCTTCGCCATTGCATGATCTTGCAAAGAAGAAAGCCACCTTCAAATGGACTTCGCATGAGCAAGATACCTTCTTGCAACTCAAAAATGCTATCATTTGTGGGCCTGTGTTGATTGTTTCCGATTTGCAAAAGCCATTCACGGTGGAATGTCATGTGGGAATTGTATAGGGATTTTCCTAAATCAAGAGGGTCATGCAGTTGCTTATGAAAGCCGCCGATTACATGATGCCGAGATCCATATGGACATTTATGAAAAAGAGCTCTTGGCTGTAATTCATGCCTTAAAGATATGGAAGCATTATCTTCTTGGGGCTGAATTTGTAGTCAAGACAGATCATCAAAGCTTGAGGTACTTTCTATCTCAAACAAAGCTTTCGGAGAAGCAAATGAGAATGGCAAACTTTCTTTCCATGTTTCATTTTCAGATTATTCACACTCCGGGAAAGAAGAATGTAGTGGCAGATGCATTGTCGAGGAAGCCTTATATAGCTGCAGTTTTAGTGGCCTCCCATGGGGACTTATCTGCCATGCGTAATCTTTATTATTTGGATGTTGATTTTTTCCATATATGGACTGATTTGATGGCTGGTCACTCGCATGCCTCTTATGTGAACTAAGAGGGTTATCTTATGAAGGATAATTGCTTATGTGTGGTGAAGGATATGCGTTCAAAGGTTATGGAGGAATGTCACGCTCCACCTTATGCTGGTCATAGAGGTATTTTACCTACGACACGCATGATCGAAAGATATTTCTTTTGGCCAAGCATGTGTACGTGCATTTATTACTTGCCAAAAGGTGAAATTTGATAGGCAAAAGCCTCTAGGTTTGCTTCAGCCATTGTCTATTCCCTTGCAGCCATGGGAAAGCATTACTATGGACTTCATTATGGATTTGCCTGGATCCCAGCATGGGAATGATGCTATTTGGACCATAGTTGACAGGTTTAGCAAGCAAGCTCACTTCTTGCCCATCAAGAAAACCATTAAAGTTGATCATATGGTGAAGCTTTTTCTTGCTCACATCTTCAAGCATCATGGTATGCCTAAGTCCATTGTTGGGGATAGAGATCCCAGGACTACGAGCCTCTTTTGGAGGGCTTTATTTGATAATGTGGGCACTAAGCTTAAGTTCTCATCTGCTTATCACCCCCAAATGGATGGCCAAAGTGAAGCTGCGAATTCAGCCATGTTGGATTTGTTGAAGTGTTATGTGGCGGATCAAAAGAGTGCCTGGGAGAAGTATCTTCCACTTGTAGAGTTTGCTTACAATAACACAGTACATACCTCCACGGCGGGAAAGGCCCCGTTTGAGATTATTTATGGCAGAGTGGTCTTGCCGCCCATCCTTCGTACAAAGGATGAGATTTCTGCAGCCGATGAGTATGTGGGTGACTTGGATGTAGTCTTTGCTCAGGTGCGGACAGCCATTACAAGGTCACAAGACAAGTGTAAGAGGGCTGCTGACAAGCAAAGAAGGGACATGCAAGTCAAGAAAGGTGATTGGGTATTGCTGAAATTTGAGAAAGCTAGGTGTCGGGAGAGGCCAAGACGAGAGGGATTATATCCAAAGCTTTCTACCCGATATTATGGACCCTTCAAAGTAGTTGACAAGATCAATGAAGTGTCCTACAGGCTTGCTTTACCCAGTCATTGGAAGATTCACAATGCTTTTCACGTCGTGAGTCTTTTGCGGAAGTATGTGGGGCCAGATCTAGAAGAGCCTGTCACAGAAGACCCGCCCGAGATTGATGAGCTTGAGGAGATCCTCCAGCCAGAGCAGATGTATTTCACAAAGAGAGAAAGTTACCACATGGGAAGCTTTCCAGGAGATACCTTGTGAAATTTTAAAATTATTTGCCAATTGATGCAAAGTGGGTAGACGAGTTTGCTGACTACCCTCAGCTTTTGCAGGCATATATTGACGCTTTTCAGTTGAGGACAACTGTTTAGAAGCCCGGGGAGATTTCACCATTTGGTCCATCTCCATTTCTGGAGCCACTTCTATGGGATTATCACTCCATAGAGCGGCCAGATTTGTGCCATGTTCACATGGGGACAGGCCAGCGTCCCATGTGAAAGGGCCAGTCTTTTGGTGTCACATGGATGGGAGCATAGTTGTTTCTCATACCGATACGAACCCATTCGTACCGTACGATTCCGTACGGTACGAGTATCCTCCCCCCCCCCCCCCCTCTCTCTCTCCCACCTTGAGAAAAAAATTCCAAATGCTAAAAAATATAGAAATCCTGCTTAACGAAGATCCCAAATGCCTGCAATACTTCGCAACTTTCTTGTCCACTGAGTATTCCATATGGGGTTACTGAGAGACCTAAAAAATTTGCCAAGGTAGACTGGTTGTGTACACATGATTGGTAGGATGAGAGAATCTTGCTACATCACTTGGAGATCCTTGGTATAGGTAGGCTAGACAGTCAGATCCTCAAGTTATGTACGAGGGAGAAGATTTGGACATGGCCATTTTGATCTAGAGAGGAGTCCCTAAACCTATCACCCTAGATGCACTCCTCGTATTTGTGCAAGGACGGTCCCTTAGTCATAAACGCTACACTGGGAGACCTTTGGTATTGCATTACCCATGCAGGTTCTTTTTTGGAGACAATTGGGAGATCCAACTGGGAGAGACATATCTCCATGTTCTGGTTCCTCAAGCACTGTAGACTCCTCCCCCCCCAACCTTCCCTCACATTCAAGCTTGAAGCTCCATAGTCTGTAAGTGTTTTAAAAAAAACCGTATTTTATCGTACGGTATTCGAAAATTTCATATCGTACTAAAAATTCTCGTATGGTATCATATCGTATGGTATCGTATTTTCGTATAGTGACAGCTATGGATGGGAGCCAGATTCGTGTCATCTGTGTGTGACCAGTACTGCGTCACCCAGTATTGCGTCACATGGATGGGAACCAGTTTTGTGCCACCTGTGTGTGACCTACTTCGTGCTGTATGGACGGAAGGTTGTTGGTGCCACTCGTGTATGGCCAGGATGGCGTCTTACCTATGGGATTGTCACTCCATAGGAAGACCAGGACATATATTTATATTTCTGTTGCGCCAGTTTTGTGCCCGACAGGAACTTTTTGTACAAGTTTCATGAAAGGGATATTTCGTCCATTACATGTGCGCATGTATTTATGACTGCATGCATAAACTTGTCTTCGCATGATTTGTTTGCATGTGTTTGCTTGTTTTGTCGTGCCAGTACACTAGACGCGGACGTCCCCAGCGTACCGTGGAAGTGCTGCATGTTGACACATTAGTGTGGTCCTTTTAAAATGTAAAATCTATAAGCTATGATTAACTTTAATGTTTATTAGTAAATGTGTTCACACACATTTAAAATTTGGGCTGGACATTTACTTTCTAGTGTGGGTGTCCATAAACTAACCTTTGATTAAAGTTTAATAATACTTAAAGCAACTATTGCATGGGAACATTAGTATTTTTCCCCACATGGGTGGTGGCCAACTACCCTCTCTCCATCGCCTGTTACCCATGTGCTGTATTCTGCTCTGTACCCGCCTCCAATGTGTACCCGTGTGTTGTACCTACTGAACCCATCTCCAGCTGGTGCTCGTGTACTGTACCTGCACGCGTGTGTTGTGCTTGCCCAGTACAAGCCCTGTAGCTTCTGTACGATTGCTCTACCTGCCCTGTACTTGCCTGTAGAGTGCACTTGTACATGGTGTACCAGATTATGCTTGTTGTACCAGATCTGCACTTGTTGTACCAGATTTGTACCTGTTGTACTTGTTGTACTAGCTTGTATCAGATTGTACCAACTTGTACCAGATTGTACCATGCTGTATCTGAACTGTACCAAGATCTGTACTTGCTGTACCAAGACCTGTACTTGTTGTACTAGGCCTGAACTTGCTGTACCAGGACTTGTACTTATTGTACTAGGTGGACCTGACTGCATGGTGTTAGGAATTCATCTCCATTGACTCCTGCTACAAGCAATACCAGGTGCCTTGTATTTCTTATTTGTGTAAAACTAAAATTTGCTAAATTAAGTTCAAAGATTTCTTTAAGTTTTGTGCAGAGTAGGAACAAAGCATATTTATGCTAACCATGCTCAGGAAGCTTTCCTAGTTTGGTTAGTTTTTCCTTGAGTGGTAGTGCTAACCGCGCTCTCAGAAATTCTAAGAGCCAGTGAAGGTTAGAAATACTAGGGAATTCGGGAGCGAAGCTTATTTGGGAGAACGAGGCAATGTTTCCTTCACGGTGTATCCCTTTGCTTGTGTTAGTACGGGTGTGCCTGTTGGTGCACGGTCCCGGAAGACCAGTGAAAGGTAGGTGTGCACCTAGTGAAGGTGGGAGTGTGCTTGTGACTTGGGACTTCTTCGAATGTCCAGATTTCATCGACAAGTACCTAATTGTTTGAGTTATATTCACTCCATGTGAGGAGAAATCTGGCCTATTGGCCCGTGACACTTGTACATATAAATACTCCAAGAAATACAAATGTATTGAGGGGGGGGCCGGCCCTTTCTGACCCTCGTGTTGGTGTCAAGTGTTATTGGTCATTTTCAGTTTTAATGTTGCTAATAATGTCCATTGTTGATATTAGTTAAGTGATCTAAAAATGTGTATTTTGTTTTCCGATCTGTAGGCATCTTGTAGGGAGCGGTCACAGTTGCGGTGTGTGTGGACAAGTTGAATCTTATACCAATGTAACATATAGCAAAATTATGCATAGATAAAGGATCTTGTCACAAAGTCTCACACCACCTTCTTTATCCTTAGTTTCGTGAGTCTTTAGCAATCCGCTTTATCATTGCACAATTTAAGAGATGAGAGAGAGAGAGAAAGAAAGAAGTTGTATTAATGTCTTCAAAGGGCCAAAATGACCTATGAGACCAAAGGATTACATCATATCCATGAGGTAAATCATCCTGGGTACAAAATAGTAATAAAGAAAGATAACAAAAATCTAGAACTATAAAATCTGATCTAGGTACATGAGCAGAGAGCTCTCATATCACCCTAATACATCCCTCATGGGCTGTTGTGACATGGTGCTCGAGGTGGTAAAGCTAAGCTTGCGCGAGGAGGTCCTTGATGGGAGATGATGGCCCGGATCCTCTTGTGGTGGCGTAGCCATGGGTGAGGGCCATGGGGTCTAGGGCATCGAGCTGTGCATAACTCAGTGGCTCTGTTGAGTGTCACACCTCTCGACCGAGCTCCTGCACTAGCTTGTGGTTCGGGTATGGTGGGTGGATCGGCCCTTGGAGCGCTGGTTTGGAAGAAGTCGATGAGAGCTCTCTGTGGCTGGTCCTCGAGGAAGTTTAGCTGATGTGGATCTCACTAAGGACTCACTGTGTCTACGGAGCTTTAGAAGAAAAAGTCCTAGGCATCTCTGATCCAGGAAGTCCATGATCCTGGAAAGTGGTCCGAACCCAGCTCGGAAGAGGCAATGGAACCTCCCCCGAATCTCATAGTATATAGGGCATCGGCATATGTAATGAACTCTGTCTCGGGTTCTGTGTGACAGAGCTGGCATATCCTGTCCTCTGGTGCGGCTTATTGGGTCCTGAATCACCTTTGAACGGTCCCCTCCTATGGCTAGGAGTATCTTTGAAGAGAATGAATGTAATACCGACTTTGGACTGTAGATAAGCCAAATACAAGACCTTTGAAAGACCAAGAGTTGGGCTGAACTGTACCCGGCTGTACAAGCACCAATGATGACCAATCTCAATGCCAATGCACTCCAATGGAATGTAGGAAGGCTGCAAACTGAGGCTGAGAGAGGGGCTGCTCTGGGACTGTTCTAGGCTGAGAGAGGGGCTGCTTTGGGACTGTTCTAGGCTGAGTTTATGCACTATGAATGAATGAACAAGCTGCGTTTACCTTCACCACGAGGGCTGGAGTAAACGATGTGATGTATGAATGCTGAAAACTGCACAAAGGCTGAAAATGCAAGGACTGAAGCACCTCCTTCTTTGGCTGAATTCTGGATGCTGCGTTTTGATGATGAATGCTCAAGATGCTCAAGCGATGATGTTCCCACTGTTGTGGACTGAATCGCTTATGATTTGATGATGAGATGAGATGATATGGAATGAAGCGATGCTATTTATATGCACAAGGCTGCAGGTCGGCTGGCTATAAAGCTGGCGGAATGTAGCAATAAATGCTACATGACTTGTTTATGCTGTAAATAATCGTAATATTGCTGAAATAATGTGTAAAATGCTAGAAAATATGGAATAAAGCTGAATGATATTCTAATGCTTCTGCAATGATGTATATGCATATGGGATGAATGATATGCAAATGTAGAATGCTTTATAATGCAAACCCTAAGGTTTCTACTGACGAATGATTCTCTCTTGGCGAATGATTCTCTCCAAGTTGGTTAAAACTTACGGGACTTGACTGACTGATTGACACTCTAAGGTTCAGGAATGACCTACGTAGCTCGTGCCTGACATATCTTGGATTGAGGATTACAATGGGGCTACGACATACGACAATATCAAATCCTAAAGGGTCGTACTGCCGTACAATGGAGCACTGATGATGAGCCATCTTGTCACTATGCACTACAGTGCACAGTACATGTGACAACATCCCTTCGGTCTTTGTTGGCATGTTAAGTGTAGGCCTCCTGCGCTTTAGCCAACTTGTCTATCACATGTGTGTCATGTCCTTGAATCACAAAACCAGGAGGCTGCCCAATATAAATTTCCTCCTCTAAATCTCCACGGCTGAATGGTGTGGTTGAACGCAAAAACAGGACTCTTCAGGAGATGGCCCATACCATGCTTTCTTCTTCCGATCTTCCTCCCTCTTTCTGGGGAGAAGTTGTGACCATTGCTATCTACATTATCAACCGTTCTCCCACAAAGGCGGTTGTTAATATGACACCAGAGGAGGCTTTTACATGACAGAAACCTTTAGTTTCACATCTTAGGGTTTACGGCTGTGATGCCTATGCTCATATCCTTGATTCTGCGAGGTCCAAATTTGATCCCAAATCCTGGAAGTGCAAACTGCTTGGTTATAGCTCTCAATCCAAAGCTTATAGATTATGGGATGCGGAGAAGAAGTCCGTAGTGATTTCCTACGATGTTCACTTTGTTGAACCCCAGCCCGATGATTCCTGGTCTCACCTTGAGCTTACCATAGAGGTTCCTCATCCTCTTGCTTCTTCGTCTTCTTCCACGGCACCCCCACCCCCCTCAACTTCTCCACCACTAGCTTCTCCACCCCAAGTTTCTCCACCCTCAGCTTCTCCTACTCTTGCTGCTTCTATGCGACGGAGGATTGTCCCCAGGATTCCCTAATGGTTGGAAGCCACTATTCGTGACTCTCGTCTCTCAGATGTTGATCTTCATTAGCTTGTTGACTCCTTAGTAGCACCTTTGACATGGGCACGGAGATTACACTAGCTTCGTCACTCTGGTAACCTCGCCTTGATGAGTAAAGCGATGCAGTCATATGAGCTTACTACAGCTAAAGAGGCTCTTGCTCCTGGAGACCGAGATTGATTCCATTGAAAGGAATTGTACATGGGAGCTTGTGGAACGGCCTTTGCATAGGCATGTCATTGGGGTCGAGTGGGTCTTCAAGACTAGGTTTCATGCCGATGGTTCTCTGGACAAATACAAAGCCAAATTGGTTGCAAAGGGGTATTCTCAGATTAAGGGTATTGACTATGAGGAAACTTTTTCCCCTACAGCCAGATACACCACTATCCTGACATTTCTTGCTCTCTCTGCTCATCCTCACTGGCCGGTTTATCAGATGGATGTCAAGTCTACCTTTCTCAAGGCGACTTGCACGAGGAGATCTATGTTGAACAGCCTCCATGTTTTCAAGTTCCTGGACACGAGGGTAAGGTGTATAGATTGCACAAAGCCCTTTATGGTTTGAACTTCGAAACAGGCACTCAAGGCATGGTATGATAAGATTGATGCATTCTTTCTTTCCCTTGGCTTCCAGAGATGCTTTGCAAACGACAATCTCTGTATCTTTGCTTAGGATGCTTTTAGTGTCTTATATGTTGATGATTTGTTGATCTCACTGACTCTCATCTTGCCAAGATTGAACAGCTCTGCTCTTACTTTTGAGATGACTGGTTTAGGGTCTCCACTACTTTCTTATTAGAATCTTGATGAACTTTTCCTTAGCTAGTACAGATATCTACAGCAGCGCCGCCCTCTTTCCTGTCCGATGGATCCTAACTCCAAGCTTTCCCAAGAAGATTCTACTCCCATCTTTGAGGACAGAGGCTGAGTACCGAGCGTATTTGGATACCTGCTGTGAGCTGTTAGGGTTGAGTAATCTTGATGTTCTTTCAGACACCTCTGTTCGCATTCTTACAGACAGCTAGAGTCCCTTGGCATTGTCATTAACTTCATCTTTTCATGGCAAGACTGAACACATTGAGGTCCATTTTCACTTTGTTTGTGAGCTGGTTGTTGACGGCATCAACTCTTTGGAGAATTGTCCCTCCTAGGACAACCTAGCTAACCACTTCACTAAACCTTTTCCTCGAGATTCTATTGATTAGCTCCTGGTCTGTATGGGAGTCAGTCCACCGTGCTGGAGCTGAGAGGAGGTGTTGGACTGTGTTCAGCTCCAGCATTTATCCCATTTATTGCACCATTTATGTAGAATATTTATTTGATATATTTTACTCAGTTGTTGGTATTTTTTAGGCACTTTTCGTCAGTCGCAGGTATTTTTCACTAGTCGTGGTTTTCTTCTAGTGGCCGACTTGGCTATTTGTGCTGTATATTTGAAGAGGCTTTTTGCCATTTAATTCATTAATCGTTGAAGTGTTGGATCATTGTTGGCTGCTCCAAGTCTCTGTCTGCTTCCGCTTGCTGCCTTCAATGGTCAACCATTCTCTCAAAGACTAGCTATTACATTTGTCTGTAAGAAGGTGTTTATTTGATTGCATTTGGAAACACAGATGCAGCATGATCACGGCTTGGCTGAAAACATTGCGTTTGTATGAGAGCTCGTACACTTCTGTATGAGAGCTTGTACATGGAACTGATGCGTGTGTTTCTTTCAAGTACTTTGATGTGTAAACCTTTGGGTGCTCTTTTGATATAGGAATTGATTATATTGGGTGTTGGTCATTGTATTGTCATGTGCAGTATGTCTTGTCCAGGGCTGAAGAGGTTCAAGCAGAAGCGCCTTGGGATGTTGATGTGGAAGTGGATTTTTTCCATGCAAGACCTGGAGTAACAAGTCTTGTAAGTGGTCTGTTTAAAGGGAAGTCTTTGGTTTATGCAAATCTGAAGCATGTTGTTGTTCGAGTAAAGCCGGCTTCTGTATCCGGGGCAGAGAAAAACTCAGTACTTGTTTCCTCCCATATCGACACAGTTATTTCTGCGTAAGTCACTCAAGTCATCAGCCATTGATGCTGCATGTGATTGCACTTTTGCAGTCTAGTTGCACATGATTGATGTGATATTTGTGAGGACATGCTCTTTTGACAGGCCAGGAGCAGGTGACTGTAATTCAAATATTGGGGTGATGCTGGAGCTGTTGAGAGTGGTCTCCCACTGGGCACATGGTTTCAAGCATTCAGTAATCTTTCTTTTCAATACAGGGGAAGAGGAAGGCCTAGATGGTGCACATGGATTCATCACACAGGTTTTCTCAACCAGAGAGTCAAAATAATTTTAGGAGTTGTAAATGTACATGCATACATACATACATTCATGCATGCATGGATGCATGTATGTTTGTATGAATGTGTGCACATTCTATCTATCTATTTTATTTGTATGCTTGTATTTACATATGTTTATGTGTGTGTGTCTATGTATGTATGAACGTGCATATTTGCATATCTATATATGCATGCATACATTTTGTGTGCGCGCGCGCATGTGTGTGTGGGGGTGTGGGTGTGTGTATTATTGGCTATAGCTCATGCTTTTTAGAGGACAGTGTAAATGTTTGCACATTTTGTTGATGCAAATGATCTGTTTGTTCAGCACCCTTGGAACTCGTCAATTCGTACTGTCGTAGACTTGGAAGCCATGGGGGTTGGTGGTAAATCAACTCTATTTCAGGTCTGGATTCTTATTTTCAATACGCTTGTTAGTGTAGGTTATTTTTTTCTTTTCATGTTAAGGTTTTACGGCCTAATCTATATACATGCTAGGTAAATTTCAAGTACAGAGGAGCAACGTGAAAGTTTCTTAGAACAAGCTCTAATCATTGCACCAATTGGCTGCTTTTGGGACTTAGAGCTGAGGGTAGAGTCACTGTAATATGCTTGGGGCTCTTCTACTGGCCAGCTGGTGAATAAGCTCCCAAACCTATTTGGTCTGAGGGGCACCATCTGGCTGCCTGTGTGGCCATCCAGTCTTTCTGTCCAATAGTGCCCATCAGTGATCTGGGCATCTGTCTACCCCATGTCTTTGTCACTCGCAGCCCATCTTGTGCTAGTCATTTTCTGTGAACTGGCTGCATGTTTGGAGGGAGATTGTCACATGCCCACATAAAATAACACTGAAGCCCCTGTAGATTTGGACACAGTAAACTTGACTAGTTCTCATTGAATCATGCTGCTGAGTGCATTGAGTAGCCCTGAAATTTTATAAAATACATTAACTCCACCCACCCAGCTTCCCATTGGTACTTCCTGATTTCAAAATCAGCTTTGTGCAGGACACTACTCTACACATGGGTTATTGTTTAGACTGTTCAAAGTCAGGTCCTTTTCTATGTCGCAAAAGAGAAGTTTCTTCTGTCTCTTTCTCATGCACTGGGGCTGCCTGGTGGTTCCCTATCTGCTCCAGTCATGGCGACTACTGCTAGGTGCTGCAGGACATGGGCCTACAGGAAGCATGGCTAGCTATCAGGGAGGCTCAGAAGCTGGACTCTTATAACTGACTGTTACTACTATTATGGCATTTACATGAATGCACTAGTTAATATCACCACAATACAAGTAACTACACCTTTTATTATCCTAAAAACCAAAACCTAATAAAATAAACTAAAAATGCTGCTTTTGAATGCACAGATAATGCTCGTCATAGTTCTCTTTAGAGATAAATTCTTTCTTAGGGTCTGGTTCCAGGTCAATGCACCCTTTGGGGAGGGGGAGGGGAAGGGAGGGGAGTTAGGGGGGAGAAGCAGTACGTTGATCAGCATCCTGATGTGCTCTTTTTTACTTGTTGTATTATGTATAATGGTATGTGATTGTCAACTCAATATTTGTGTCCTCAATAGGGAGGCCCCAACAAAGGGATTGTAGAATTGTATGCGAAAATAGCGAAGCACCCTGCAGCACAAATATTAGCACAGGTATTTCAACTTTCTCCTATCTTCTTGTAGATTAAGTACCGTGTTCTGCATGTGCACGCACGCATGTACGTATATATATGTAATGTTAATGCTTGCACATGCATACATGCCAACACACACCCGTGCACACACTCACACATCCATATATGTATATATCCAGACATACATACATACATAAATATATGTATGTGTGTTTGTGTGCATGCCCACATCATATATATATGTGTGTGTGTGTGCACACATACATACATACATACATATATATATATATGTATATATGTATATGTATATATATATGTGTGTGTGTGTGTGTGTGTGTGTGTGTGTGTGTGGATATGTATATTTATATTTATATATGTATATGTATACGTATGTATATATATATATATATGTGTGTGTGTGTGTGTGTGTGTGTGTGTGTGTGTGTATGTGCATAGTTGTTTCTGTATAGCGTACGACACCGAAAACCGTACGGTACGATACCATACGGACTCGTATGGACTTTTCCAAAAAAAAAAAAATTTTCAAACTTTTTTTATTAAATTATTTTTTGGGGGTACTGGTCTTGTTTTTGCTTGTCTATGGCTGTTTGAGCTTCCTCTCTACTATGATACTTCCCTCCTTTTTAACTCCATATCTCGAATTGAAAATACCTAAGTTTATAAATATTTTTTTAAAACACCATATTTTATCATACAATAAGGAAAAATTTATATCATACTATATTTTCCCATATGGTATCGTATCGTATAATATCGTACCTGACAACTATGTGTATATGTATATAAATATATATATATATATATATATGTATATGCACATATGCGTATGTATATATATATGTGTATATGTATATATGTAAATATATGTATATACACACATATATATGTATGTATATATACATATGTATGTATATATACATATATATATATATATATAAATACATATGTATATATATATACATATGTATATATATATACATATGTATATATATATACATACATATGTATAGATATATATATATGTATATATATGAATACATATGTATATATATATATATACATATGTATACATATATATATGTATATACACACATATATATGTATGTACACACATATATATGTATATATGTATATATAAAGATATGTATATATATATGTATAAATATGTATATATACACATATATGTATATATATATGTATATATACATATATATGTATAGATATCTATACATCTATATATATAGGTATATAGATATATGTATAGATATCTATATATGCATAGATATGTATAGATATCTATATGTATACATAAATAGATATATGTATACATATCTGATTATGTATAAATATATGTATAGGTATCTATATATGTAGAGATGTGTATAGATATATATATATATACATATATATATGTATAGGTATCTATATATGTACAGATGTGTATATATATATATATATATATATATATATGTATATGTATATATATATATATATCTATACACATCTGTACATATATAGATACCTATACATATATATATGTATATATATATATATATATATGTATATATATATATATATATCTATACACATCTGTACGTATATAGATACCTATACAATGTTACATTGTATAGGTATCTATATACGTACAGATGTGTATAGATATATATATATATATATACATATATATATATATATATATACATATATATATGTATAGGTATCTATATACGTACAGATGTGTATAGATATATATATATATATACATATACATATATATATGTATATGTATATATATATATATCTATACACATCTGTACGTATATAGATACCTATACAATGTATATATGTATATATATATGTATATATATATATATATATACAATGTATATATGTATATATATATGTATATAGATACCTATACATATATATATACATATATACATTGTATAGGTATCTATATACGTACAGATGTGTATAGATATATATATATATACATATACATATATATATATATATATATATACATATATATATATATATATATGTATAGATATATATATATATATATATGTATATATACATATATACATTGTATAGGTATCTATATACGTACAGATGTGTATAGATATATATATATATATATACATATATATATATATATATATATACATATATATATATATATATGTATAGATATATATATATATATACATATACGTACAGATGTGTATAGATATATATATATATATATACATATATATATATATGTATAGATATGTATATATATATACATATATACATTGTATAGGTATCTATATACGTACAGATGTGTATAGATATATATATATATATATATACATATATATATATATATATATATATACATATATATATATATATGTATAGATATATATATATATATACAGTATATATATATATATATATCTATACATATATATATATATACTGTATATATATATATATATCTATACATATATATATATATATGTATATATATATATATATATCTATACACATCTGTACGTATATAGATACCTATACAATGTATATATGTATATATATATATATATCTATACATATATATATATATATATGTATATATATATATATATGTATATATATATATATATGTATATATATATATATATATCTATACACATCTGTACGTATATAGATACCTATACAATGTATATATGTATATATATATATATATGTATATGTATATATATATATATATATGTATATGTATATATATATATATCTATACACATCTGTACATATATAGATACCTATACATATATATATGTTGTCACGTGCATCCCGCACTTGGATGCCACGTAGACATTTCTGTACAGAAGGTGCAGGACCTGGGATGGTGAACTGGTCCCATGTGAGCCCAGTCCGGGACGAGTCAGCCAGGGATCCATCTCAGTCGTCCGAGGTCAGGTGTGCATTGTCCTGCACATGAGTCCAAGGTCAGGAGTGCATTGTCCTGCACATGAAGCAGTGCCAGTCCGCGCTGTGAGTCTCCCTCTGGAATGATGTCAGTGTTACCATATTATAGTAGTGATGTGTGTGAACACACTTAGGACCGCCGGGGCACTTTTTCCCTCACTAGGAGGTTTTTTCCCCCGTGCATTGTATATACGCCCATTATCTTCTAGGGCTTGTAATCTTTCATTTTTGGCACTCATAATACACTACTGTGTTGTGCTCAAGCTTCCTCATCTTCTTGAAGTTGTGTGTGCATTCCTGCAACCCTAATTCCAACAATTGGTATCAGAGCAGGCTTCCTCCTCCCGGGCAGCATCACCGGCACCTGCCGCTTCATCTCCTCCGATTGCGACGAGGTTTCACGAGCGTCTCCAGGTTAGTATATGCCGAGGATAAGTTGGATGGCACCAACTATCCATTGTGGGCATATATGATGCGACATGTATTGGTAGCAAAGGGGTTATGGAACATTGTGCAGGGTATTGATGCACGTCCTATTGTGGCTGGGAATGCTGCAAACACATCAGAAACAGGTACTGTAGATGATGGTGCAGGCACAAGTGCTGTAGCAGCTGTTCGAGAACCACCACTTTCAGCAGAGCAGATTCGTTGGGATGGTAGAGATGCGCAGGCTCATGCCTTGATTGCGCTGTCTGTCAAACGTACCATTATCCCACATATTCGCTCCTGCAGGACTTCTAAGGATGCTTGGGATGTACTTGCCACATTGTATCAGGCAAGAAATGAGGCTCGTGTTGCTTATCTCCGAAAACAGTTGGAGAGTGAGCATATGAACGAAGGTGATTCTATGGATAGCTTTTTGACAAAGATCAAGGATTTCAAAGAGCAGCTCATTTCTGCAGATGAAATCCTGTCAGACAGTTCACTTGTGCAGACTGTTTTGAATGGTCTACCAGATTCTTATCAGGGTTTTGCTTCCACTCTTCGCTTGATGATGAAAGGCAATCCCAATGCCTTATCATTTGAGGAGTTAGTTTCTGTTTTGCTGCAAGAAGACCAGTCAAGGCAAAACAGGAATATTATGCGTGTCGCAGATCAAGCTTTCGTTGCTAGTCAGAGAAGCGGGAAAGGTAAAGCTGGCTTTTCTTCTAATAAGCAGAAATCTGCAA
The DNA here is from genome assembly GCF_041138505.1 of Cibotium barometz. Taxonomy (NCBI): domain Eukaryota; kingdom Viridiplantae; phylum Streptophyta; class Polypodiopsida; order Cyatheales; family Cibotiaceae; genus Cibotium; species Cibotium barometz. The sequence continues at coordinate 4,846,692 of NC_141089.1, read as the reverse complement.
ATGCTGCGCAAACAAAGAAGGAAGACAAAGATGAGAAGAAGGGTGACAAACAGAAGACATTTTGCAAGTACTGTAAGGGAAATGATCATGTCATCAAAGCGTGTCCTAAGCTGGCTGCGAAAGAGGCTAAGAAGAAAGAGGCTGGTATGGCTGTTGCAGATGCCTCTCCTTCTAACAATGAATCTGCTAATGTTGTGCTAGATACAGAATGGGCATTCAATGCGCAGTGCAGTTATGACCCATCTTTGCATGACACATGTATGTCTGCAGTAGATTCAGATGTATGGTACTTTGACAGTGGTGCCACTAAGCATATCACCTCGCAGCGCAGTTTATTCACTTTCCTTGAGTCTGCTCCCACAGGGAATACTGTCACTTGTGCCAATAACTCCTCTTATCCCGTTGAAGGAGTTGGACAGATTGTGCTGAATGTTGCAAATGGCAACACCTTTACACTTTTTGATGCATTGTATGTGCCAGGGATCAAAAAGAATCTGCTGTCAGTCTCCGCATTTGCCAAAACAGGTTTGGTTGTAAAATTTGTGGATGACAGATGTACTGTTCATGATCTCTCTTGTGGTGACATCATTGTAGCATCTGGTTCACTATGTCGAGGGCTGTATAAGCTCAATATGGATGGCAAATGTGTAGAGGATTCAGCATGTGCTATTATGGATACGCAGGCTATTTCAGATGCAAAACTGTGGCATGCACGTTTTGGTCATCTGAATTTTGCAAGTTTGCTGCGCCTGCAGAAATCTGAAATGGTGTCTTCTTTGCCTAAGCTTGAGGCACCTGTCAAGCATGTTTGTGAGGGCTGCATATTGGGTAAAATGCAGCGTGCTTCCTTTCCCAAAGATGGATCAGTGAGAGCTGAACGCAGATTGCAGCTTGTTCACAGTGATGTTTGTGGTCCCATGCAAACTCCATCATTTGGAAACTACCTTTACTTCGTGACTTTCATTGATGATTTTACCAGGCATGCATGGGTATATCCTTTGAAGGCAAAGTCCGAAGTGTTTTTGTGCTTCAAACAGTTTTTGGTTATGGCTGAAAATGTGTCAGAAAGTAAGATGGGCACCCTCCGTTCAGATCGAGGGGGGGAGTATATGTCTTCAGAATTTAATGCATTTCTGGCTGAGCGTGGGATAAAACACCAATGTACAGTGCCGTATACACCACAGCAAAATGGTGTGGCTGAGAGAAAAAACAGGTCTCTCATGGAAATGGCAAGATGTATGGTTAAGAGTCAAAGTCTACCACATGGTTTTTGGCTTGAGGCTGTCATGTGTGCCACTTATGTACTAAACAGGTGTCCCACCAAAGCATTACAGGTTGTCACTCCATATGAGGCTTGGCATAGCCGCAAGCCATCTGTTGGCCATTTACGTGTTTTTGGTTGCCTGGCATATGCATTAGTGCCTGTGCAACATCGCAGAAAATTGGATGACAAAGCTGTCAAATGTATTTTTGTTGGATATAGTGCTGAGAGCAAAGGCTATCGTTTGTATCATCCACAGACAAAGCGCATTTTGGTTAGCCGTGATGTTGTATTTGTGGAAGATGCAGTTCAGCCCTTGGTTTCATGTACTAAGGAGACAGATATCAGCTCACGTGATGTCTATGATACATTGTTGCCTCTTTTCAGTGGTGCACAGTCAAGTGCAATACCTCATGAGGCAGTTTTTCAGCCTATGCAGGTTTTAAATGATGGCACGGATCAGCCTATATCTGATGCAGATGTGCATGATGCACTTGAGGATGAGAGACAAGAGATTGAGGGCTCTAGGAATATGCCTAGATGGCTGGTGCAGACTTTGCGTGACAGCAAGTTGGATGCCCCTTTGTCTAGTCGCACTCGTTCTGGCTCTCATGGTGCCTCTTATGCGTCAGATTGTTATGCATTGGCTGTTTCTAGTATGTGCGATGAAAGTGAGCCTGTTTCATTTGATGAGGCACAAAGTTCAGAAAATTGGATGGCTGCTATGCAAGCAGAATACGATGCTATTATGAAGAATGGTACATGGTCTTTATGTGACTTGCCCCCTGGCAAGAAGGCCATTGGCACTAAGTGGGTATACAAATTGAAGCGTAAGCCTGATGGCACAGTGGATCGCCATAAGGCTAGGCTTGTTGCAAAAGGTTATGCTCAAGAGAAGGGCATTGATTTTGATGAGACTTTTGCTCCCACATGTCGTATGACCACTGTTCGTAGCATCTGTGCATTAGCAGCTCATAATGGTTGGAATGTACATCAGCTGGACATAAAGACTGCGTTCTTAAATGGAGATTTGCATGAGGAGGTGTATGTATCGCAGCCTCGTGGTTTTGTTCAAAGAGGGCAGGAAAACAAAGTGTGCAGGTTAAAAAAGGCTTTATATGGTTTAAAGCAAGCTCCACGAGCTTGGTATGAAAAAATACATGCATATTTGACTGCACATGGGTTTCAGAATAGTCCAACAGAAAGCACTTTGTATGTTAAATGTGTGGATGGTGTACATCTAATCATTGCTCTCTATGTCGATGACATGCTGCTCACAGGACCAAATGAGAGTCATATTGCTGATTTTAAGGCTGATTTGAATGCCTCTTTTGATATGTCAGATTTGGGGCATTTGCATCATTATTTGGGGATACAATTTAAGCAGTGTGATGGAGGTATTGCTTTGTGTCAGACAAAGTATATTGAAACATTGTTGCGGAGATTTGGCCTTGAAGACTGCAAGCCTATTGCTACTCCAATGGAGACAGGTTTGAAGTTGAGTCTTCATGATGCTGGAGATCACTTTGATGTCACACTCTATCAGACAGCTGTTGGTTGCCTCATTTATGTATGCATTACGAGGCCAGACATTCAGTTTGCAGTCTCACAGGTGAGCAGATTTATGCATAGCCCAGGCATTAAGCATTGGCAAGCAGTGAAGCGTATCTTTCGCTATTTGAGTGGTACTCGGCATCTTGGGCTGTTTTATCCCAAGGGGGGATCATTGCCGCCAGATTTACATGCTTTTTCAGATTCTGACTGGGCTGGTTGTTATGACACACGCGTGTCCACGAGTGGTTTTTGCTTCATGCTTGGAAGCTCATGCATATCTTGGTTGAGCAAGAAGCAGCCTACTGTGGCCACTTCTAGTTGTGAAGCTGAGTACAGGGCAGCTTTCACAGCTACGGTTGAGTGTGTGTGGCTCAGACGCCTTATGGCTGATTTGGGTGTTGGACAGCCATCTGCCACCACCATCTTCACTGACAGTCAGAGCGCATTGGCAGTTGCGCGGAACCCAGTGTTCCATGCTCGTACGAAGCACATTGAGGTGCACTACCATTATGTCAGGGAGAGACTCTCTGCAGGAGAGATCAGTTTGGCTTATGTGCCAACACAGGATAACCTTGCAGACCTTTTCACAAAGGCT
>NC_141089.1:4610782-4833282 GCF_041138505.1 Cibotium barometz | reverse complement strand
AGCTTGGCCATATATGCCCTTTTTTCAACATCCCATTTACCCATGTCATAATCTCCTCTTGTTGGCAAGCACTAACCCAATACACCGACCGATTAGAGAGGAATTGTCTGGAACAAGATCTATGCGATGATCTTCAGGTATCAGCCATGTAGCTGATACCTTCCAAGAAACACATGCTCCACCAACAAGAGCAACTCAAGTTCCATGACAAGCTCATTCAAGAGGAGATCACAAAGCATAACTTTTACACCCTTCTCTCTGAAAGCTGCACCTGCATGTATTTGCGGACCCATTTTGGTATGTTTTAATCCCAAAGAGGCTTGCCATCTCTACAGAGCTGAAGTTGTCTATAGAATAAGAAGATGCAGGTTGATCCTTGAGCTGTCCCCATGTCTTACATATCACCCTATCCTTGCCTGCGCGTGCTGCATGACCGGTGTTCCCTTGCACATCAGAAACTACATTAACACGGGGCTTGTCATTATGCTGTTTTCCCCTCCCTTCTTGCCCATCTTGTTGCTTACCCTTTGTTGGACACTTGGCAGCCACACAATCCTTTCCGCACACAAGAAGGATTTCTTCTCTTTCTCATAGATCTCCCTTTGTCACTCGTTAACCTGTTTTTGAACTTTTTGGGTGGTGGCCTCCTTCTAAAGTCATTTTCAGCCCTCCTTGTGCCCTTAAATCCTTGTGAGGTGATGTCGTCCTTGCTTTGCATGTTTGGGGCAGCCTTGTCCTTGCCTTTGTGCATGAATCATAGAAGCGGGAAACCCCCGAAAACGCCCCTCCAGTGCATTTCGGTAGCAACCAAAACATGTTCCGCTTCCGAAACGTTTCGGGATATCCGAAACGGCTAGGAAACACTTGGGGAAATGTTTCGGTCAACACCGAAACGTCTGGGGAAACGTTTTGGTCATGTCAAGCTAAAATAACATGCATTTAGGCTTTCCCCACATCCATTTTGTATAGCTTTGGGCTCAGAATATAGATATCAGCAATATGGTGGATTGAAAAATCCACAAAGACGTGCGGTACTGTAGCCCAACTTATGGGCAAATTGAGTGGCCGAGCCATGCATGTGACTTGGGGGGCAGTTGCTTGGCTCTCCCAGTCCGGTCCGCAACTTTTTTATGAGGGCAGTGGTACAGATTCTGTTTTTTTCATTCGTAGAGGTATTGCTCAGCATGGTCTATTGCAGGATGTTCCTCACTCTGATTATACACCCCCTAGACAGAGGATTGGCACCAGTTGGGAGAATATTGCCAGTATTACAGCATGGCAAATCTAGAGAGCTAGATGCACGGAGGCTATTGAGGGTGTCCAGATTTTTGGGTCTCAGTGCATTAGTACTATATGGGGTGATATCATCCACACTCTTATGGCTACGTGGGCTCGCATTCAGGGGCCCTCTCCTTCTACGCAGGCGAAGCGTGTGATATTTATGCGGGAATGGGACCATGGCATCTTCTTTTCCTTTAGTACCACAGGTCTTACATGGCATCATGATGCTCCTCAGTGGTTGAAATCACCTTACATATTGGGGTGATTCTATTCTCTTCCGGCTTATAGCTGTGATTGTTGTATGTTTTTCTCATACTTAATAGAAGTCTCTTTCTGGAAAAAATAAAATAAAATAAAATCCACAAAGACATCCGTCCAAAGACTCACTCTCTCCTGCATACTAATCCTCTCCCCCATCACTATGGTTTAAACGACTTCCCCACCCTCACCCCCCCTTCTTTCCCCTTTGCTGCTGACATGGCGTTTCTGTTTTCCTCCCCTTGGAAAATTTGTTTTGTTTTCATTTCCTAGTTTCCCACAACTCTGGAGATTGGCATGAATGCATCCATTCTAGAATTTAAACATTTCACATGCAAGCTCTCAATTTTCAAAGCTAAGTTTCTGAGTTGTAAAGTTTTATTTGGGTAAACCTCTTAACCCTTGTTAGATGATGGGTCATAAGAACAACTCAAACTTCTGTTTCTTCTCTTCCTCTTCAGTATGCATGAATGGAATAACCTTGAGGTACACATTCCAAAACTTGGAGAATGTGACCAATTCTCCCTCTTTTTGAGAGAGTCAATCCCACTCCTTGTGGATGGTCTTCTCAAAATTTGTCGTCAAAAGTTGCTCATAAAACTTAACTTTAAATTCAGCCTATGACGTGATTGCAAGCAGTTTTCTTCACTATGAGCTATCTGAAATTGTGAAATGAATGACAAAGCTTTATTTGAGTCCAACTCACCATGATAACTCTCGAACTTGATGGCTTTTTGTCTTAACTTGAACCCCTTGGCACACTTTGTATTGATGAGTATCCTCCTCTTTCTCCTTTCTTATCTTCACATGCATTTCATGAACTTAAGGTTTCCATCTTCATCGAAGGTCACTACATCATTTGCAGTCAAGTAGGAAAGAGTCAATTCCTTTGGCTTTGTTGCTAGCTCTTCTGCATGTTCTTGGAAGACAAACTTCTCCAAAGAGGCTTTCTTCTTGGATTACATCACACGTTGCACGTCAAGATCTTCTTGTGCAGTCTACAATAGCTTGTTCTCCTCTTCAAGAGCAGCAAGTCTTTGCCATAATGTCTTGGTTTCGGTAGTGGGGTCTTGATCTTGATCAATTTCCTTGCCTTTGAGTAGACAAAGAGCTTGGTCTCCAAGGGTGGAAAGGCTGGCCATCAAAGGAGCATCTTCGAACACAGCAAGCCTCGCCTCCGTAGAAACAGAGAAACACGTTTTGAACCTAGAAGTGTGGGAAATGTTTCTAAAAACCTGAGAAACCTCTGAAAAAAATGGCCCAACGTTTTCAGAATTACGTTGTACTTGAAATTCAGTTGTAAACATTTTCATTGTACATAATACAAACAGTAGCTTTAGGGCTATTTGTGTGTCCTTGCGATTGAGTTCTGCTGCACTCTTCTCTCTCTCTATTCTGGGGAACCCCATCATATGGGCACAAGTACTCTACACACACTCACCTTGGATTAGCTTATACTAGACCTTTTTCCTGTACGAATATTTTCTAACACAGAGTGGGTTTAATTCACTTGCCTAGATACGCAGATATTCATTTGTCTCATGCAGTGAGGAGATCTTTGGGGCAGATCTTGGGCGTTGAGTTTTTGGCATGAGTCTTAGCAAGAATCTTTATTCATGCTGTATGCAATCACCTGCTTCATCCTGGACCAGCAGCATGATCATCCCAATCAATCAAGGAGTTTAAAAATATGGAGCCGCTAATGAGGCACACTTGATGGATTTGGCTGAGTACAGGAATCAGGCAGGCCAGCTAGATTTTACACCAAGGAACATCATCTTACAGGCCATGCATAGAGGGCTGAGCTCTACTTTTGCCAGGGCTCAAACACCCGTTAGCATATCTAACTGGTAGAGTGAGGCAGGGGGAGGTGGATACGAGCATGCCACTAGTCAAAGCAGGTGGACATATGTGTGTGTTGCTAGTCAAAGATGCATGATGAAGGACACTTAGCAAAGATTTACACATAATTAGTAGAGTGAGACAGGGGGAGGTGGATACGAGTGTGTTACTAGTCAATGCTGCATGATGAAGAACACTTAGTAAAGATATACACAGTATTGGTGTCAAACGTGGTTGTTGTATTGTCAAATCCCCGTAGGATCTCCTCGTAGAACGCTCCTGGTACAAGACTCGAAACTTGCAAACAAACCAAGCAAACGTGAAGGGGGTGCATGCCTGACTCACCTCCCAACCTTTACAGCCATGGGCAAGCCCACAAGTCTTGGCTATCCCCACCGAGCCACGAGCTGAGCTAACTAGATGGACGTACCGACCAATCTCTACCTCGTGATGTCCCATACCGCCACGAAGCTACCCTCGCAAGTCTCGAGACTGTTGCCGGCCTCGGCTGCATAAAGCAGGTGCACGTTTGCACTAGATCCAAGCTCCTGACCATAGAGCTCTCACAAAGACACACGAGACTCTATGAACTAATGACTAACCTTGGCCACCCTTTTATAGGCTCTTGGACGGTCATCGGGCGTCCACACTTGGACGCCCGCCCGTCCATACTTGGGTGCCCGCCCGTTTGTCTATCCCTAACTCAACTCGCCAATCAGCTTGCCTAGCTCCAAGCTTCCCCAAACCTCGAAGCTAGTCTTGTGTGCATGTAGCATACGGTAGATTATACTCCCCTTCCTCTAAGAGCACACTCATGAGCTCACTAAAAAGCCAGGGTAATCCCTCTGAAGGGTAGTCAATGTCTCCCATGTAGTGTCCTCCTCAACACGATCCTTCTACTTGATCTTGTAGTCCGTGATAAGTATATTACGCAATCTTCTTTCACAAAATCCAAGAATCTTTTTTGGTTCGTGTGGAATAAATGTCCACCACAACCCAAATAAAATAGTGGCCTTGACGTGTTCTTGGCAATCCGGTAATAAAATCCATGAAAATACTTTCCCATTTATTACCTTGGATTCGCAAAGGATGCAACAACCCAGCCTGTCTAAAGCGTTCAGCTTTATTTGCTTGACAAACTTGACACTTGAGAAGATAATCTTCTACATACCCTTTCATCTTTGGCCAATAAAAAGTATGTTTCACTAACGATAATGTCCTGTGTACCCCAGGGTGTCTAGCAGAAGGGGTGTCGTGACACTCCTTAAGAATCTTGGATCTAATGTCTGAGATTTGTGGTACACAAATTTTGTCATTACGAAATAGTAAACCATTCCAAATCATCCACTGACCTCCTGCAGCCTGAATGGTAGGCTGCTCAGTCATTGAGTCTTGGTCAATCAATGAGCTCCGGTCCTGGATCTTCTGTCAAAATAGGCCAAAATAACTATCAGTCCTGCAAAACCCTCTCAATGACTGAAACAAGTCAGTAGAAATCTCGGTGAACGACAAAGTATTCACCTCTCTAATTTGACTAAGCGTATCTGCAACACTAATCATGGACCCCTTTCGGTAACGAATCTCAAAATCAAAATCTTGCATTAATTCAGTCCATCGAGCTTTCCTTCCTCTCAAATCATCTGCATCACACACATACTTGATTGACTGATGATCAGTCAATACCACAAACTTGGAGCCATATAAATAATGTCTCCAAACCTTGAGAGCGTGAACGACAGCATAAAGCTCCTTCTCAAGGGTTGGCCAACGAAGTTGAGTGTCGTCTAGCTTTTTACTTTCGAAAGCAACAGGTCTACCATCTTGAAACAGAGCAGTCCCAATTGCATAGTCACTGGCATCAGTTTCAAGAACATAAGGCCGACTAGGATCGGGTAATGCGAAGATAGGTGCTTCCTTGACTTTATCTTTCAAAAGGCTGAAGGCCATATCCAGATCCTTATTCTAAGTGATAAGCTGATTCGACTTACGTCCACGACCTTTCAACAAGTCGGTCATTGGTAGCGTGAGGTGAGAGTACTCCTGCACAGATTTTCGAAGAAAAACAACAAAACCAAGAAAAGAACGAAGTTGTTTCACTGTCTGCGGTATAGGCTAGGCCAGAACTTTCTGAACTCGGTCATAGTCAATGCTCAATCTATCTCTAGTGATCTTTTGTCCCAAGTAAATGATGTCTGTTATGAAAAACTCACAATTACTTAATTTAGCATATAGTCGATTCTGTCTTAAAATAGTTAAGACAATCGTGAGGTGTCTAACGTGATCCTCAAGAGTACGACTATATATCAAAATATCATCCCGGAACACAACCACAAATTTGCCTAAATGCTCACGAAAAAGATCGTTCATCATTTGCTGGAAAGTGGCTGGAGCATTGGTTAACCCAAAAGGTAATACGAGAAACTGGTAATGGCCATACGTAGTCCGAAAGGCGGTTCTTTCGACATGCCTTTCATGAATACGTATCTGGTGATAGTCAGTACGTAAATCTATCTTCGTGAAATATTTCGCTCCGGCTAACCGATCAATCAAGTCATCTGATCTAGGGAGAGGATAACGGTTCTTAATTGTCAGCTTGTTCAATCTCTTGTAATCTATACACATTCTCTAGGTGTTGTCCTTCTTTCGCCTAAGCAACAAAGGTGCATCCCAAGGTGATTTACTTGGACGGATGTGACCCATCCTCAAATAATCTTCGAGTTGTTTGGCCAACTCATCTTCCTCAGATTGGCTCATCTTGTAAGGTGGAATACTAACAGGGTGAGCACCAGGGACTAGGTCAATACGATGATCTACTGCCCTTTCAGGTGGTAAGCTTGATTTCAATTCCTTAGGAAATACATCTTGAAACAAATCAAGTATCTTCTTTAATTCTTTGCTTTCAAACACACTTAATTCATTAACATCCATAGAAGGTATGAGAAATGAAGAAAGTGGAATCAAGACACAGTGGAAAGCAGTATAGAAAGAAGAATCCATTATATTACCAAAATCAACTGTATGTACAAGAGGTCCCTGAGAGAGATGTATACAATCACCTAAGACACTATACTGGGTGTTCCTATGTTCAAAAGAAAAAGTATACCAATCTATCTAGACTTGAAGAGTCTTAAACCACTTAATCCCTAATAACAAGTCTACATGCTCTAGATGCATAATATAGCATTTCAAAGTATCTTCGTAGTCCTGAATCCGGATCAGTAGCGTCTCCACCTTTCGATCCGATACTTGCCGACCCGCAGGTGACGTACCTCATAGGTATGATCGCTGGGTGTTGTGTCGAGACCCAATTTCTGCACAAGTTTGTAATTAACAAAATTGTGTGAGCTGCTAGGGTCTAGAAGAATGTGGATTCTATGGCCATTCACTTCTTCATAAACTTGGAGAAGATCATGTAAGCCAAAAACTTTAGAGTTAAACAGACAATCAGAACATGAACTAGGGCGAGAAAGTACAGTAACTGACGTACCTATCAAAGACAACTGGTTAGCTGTCTTTGGCTTGGGTTCTGTGTTGGTCTTTGCACCCTTTTGCTTTGGGCACTCGTTACGCATATGTCCTTTTTCTTCGCAGATGAAGCAACGTCCCTCCTTCTTGGGCTTCAAAGCCTGAAGGAGACGTTTTTTCTTTGCTGGGGTTCGAAGTAGAATTCTTCGAAGGTTGGTCCGAAGACTTTCCTTCTGTCGTGCTAGCCATCGGTGTAGAGAAGTTCGTTTTGTGCTTGTTTCCTTGCTCGGTCTTGGGTTTAGACTTGGAAGAGACCGTTGTATCATCATAGATACGAGCGGAATGAATGGCCTCGTCCAAAGTTTTGCATTTGTTGTTTTTAACCTGTAAACGGTACGAGTCGGGTAAACCGGCTACGAAGAAACCCAAAAGAATGGTGGAATCCATCTTCGTAGCTTTCATCTGCAAGTCCCTAAATATTTGGAGATAGACCTTATAAGTGAGGTTTTGTGAGGTCATGGTTAAAGTAGCAAACCGGGCAACAATATCATAGTCATCCTCTTTCTTGAGGAATTCTTTCTTGAAGACTTCGTCGAACTCTGCCCAAGTCGTTGGTTTAGGGTTGAGTTCTTTCCACCAAAGCAAAGCTTTGTCTGAGAGGAAACTTGCTGCTACTGCTTTTGCTCGCCCCCAAACTGTTCCGGAGTAATATTGGGGCCTAAAGTAGATGCCAAAGTATCCATACCCGAAAGAGTAGATAGGGTAGTGGTCAACAAAGAGATGGAATTCTGTAAAGCCTGCATATGTGCGGCGATTTGTGCTTGACGTTCCGAGGAAGAAGCTTTGAGAGCAACTTTAAACTCTTGGAAACTGATTTTGAAACAAAATCGTCGAAAAGATCGCTATCGGTGGCTTCCGTAGCTTGCAGGTCTTCACGTTCGGGGACGGGTTCCATCTCTGATTCTAGGGTCGATATCTTGAAGAGGGCAAGGCGAGAGAAAAGATTTATCTTGCACAAGAAAGAGTGCTAGAGAACTTGAGAGCTTGAGAGATGTGTGGTAAGAAGCCCACTTAAGGGGAATTTATAGGCTTCCTCAAAAGCTTACTTAGCTTTTGCTTTTGTGTTTTTTTTTTGGTAATGTATATATATATATATATATATTCTGTTTTTCTTTATAAAAAAAAAACATTTTACAAAGCAATACGTGGGTTTTTTAAACCCTCTTTCTGAAGTGTGGGTTTAGTAAAACCCTTAGGCGCATATGAAAACACCGAAAGCAGATGTGATTTTTTCAAAAAATAAAAGCTAAAAAAAACCACTCATCGATTGTGCTTTTTGCTATTTTCTCTGCGCCGTCTTGCTAGTTGGTCGCCTGCCTGCCAGCCACCCGTACACCCGCTTGCCCAGCGGCAATTGGTCACTGTGCACGTAGCATACATGTACCCGCTTGCCCACGCATACGCTTGGCCACTTGCGTATACGCTTGGGGTTCTGCGCCTGCCTGCGCACCAGCGCCTGCTTGCGCTTGCACACGTACCTGGCCGGCCCGCACGTACAGATGACCACCTGCCCTAACTGCGTGTACAAGCTTCTTCGCACTTAAGACTGCGCAACCACCTAGGCACCTCTTCTCTCTCCCTCTTATGGCACTGGATGGAGTTAGACATAGATCTGCATAGCATGCTTGTACTACCCCTTCAGCATATAGAGATGCGTCTTGCCTTAGCACTCCATCCACATCCCCACCCCCCTTATATTGTTTGTATATGGGCTCCACCGATCCATGATGATTCACAGTTGTATCCAGACACATGCACACTTTTTCTTTTGTTTCTTTTCTTCCGATGACCGGAAGAACACAGTTGCATTATTTTTTGTCTCATAGGCCGACTTTGGCCTCTCGTAGACATTAATATATCTTTCTTTCTTTCTTTCTTTCTCTCGAACTGTTCACACAGTTGCAAAAAACACATCCAGCCCTTCTTCTTTGCAAAGCAAACAACCCATACAAGACCAAATCTTCATCACGGGTTCCTACGATGCGAAAGCAAAATGCTGAATTTGAAAAAACAGCAATCTTCACGAACTCGTACCTTTTCTTAGACCTGATCTTCTCTACCTACCAACTTGCTCGTTCTCGAGGCTTGCTCTCATAGAAATCCCCATAGGATCTCCTCGTAGAACGCTCTTGGTACAAGACTCGAAACCTTCAAACAAACCAAGCAAACATGAAGGGGGTGCAAGCCTGACTCACCTCCCAACCTTGACAGCCGTGGGCAAGCCCACAAGTCTTGGCTGTCCCCACCGAGCCACGAGCTGAGCTAACTAGATGGACGTACCGACCAATCTCTACCTCGTGACGTCCCATACCGCCAGGAAGCTACCCTCGCAGGCGTCGAGACTGCTACTGGCCTCGGCTGCATACAGCAGGTGCACGTTTGCACTAGATTCAGGCTCTTGACCATAAAGCTCTCACAAAGACACGTGAGACTTTATGAACTAATGAACAACCTTGGCCACCCTTTTATAGGCTCTTGGCCGGTCATCGGGCATCCACACTTGGTCACCCGCCCGTCCATACTTGGGTGCCTGCCCGTTAGTCTATCCCTAACTCAGCTCGCCAATCAGCCTGCCTAGCTCCTAGCTTCCCCAAACCTCGAAGCTAGTCTTGTGTGCGTGTAGCACACGGTAGATACACACTGTGCACATGACATGTATTCCCCCTTTTCGCATAGATATGGTGGTTGGTTGCGTCCCCTTTACTCATATATAGGGCCAAGATTCACAGTTGCAGATATATTAGTCTTGATACTATCCCAAGCACATGATGATAGTCTCTCACACTTTTGAGAGGGATTGCAAGGCCACCTACATGCATCAATTGATTTCTAAAAGGAGAGGCATTTATTTTTGAAATAAAGGTTATTTGATGAAAAACCATTTATTGTCATTTTATCTTAAGAGAAAGCATCATGAGTTGAAATCTTGATCGTTATCTTATTTACAGAAATCCAGGGATGAATTCTGATTGGCTTGGAAATTCAGTAATGGCGATCTTGGCAGCAATTGTGGTTTGCCTTTTTCTAGTGTATCTTCTTCCGTATGCACATCGTTCAGGTGAGTGGGTTGAAGCTGAGAAGTCTTACTTATGTTTTGTAAGCATGACATATAAGATATGCATCCATATTTACAACTACAAGATGGAATATAACTGCTCCGTTTGAATTAAACATCCAGCAATGTGTGTATTGTATAGGTGGGTTAAAGTGGATTTTTTGGGGATTGCTGTTTGTTTTCCTTATGGCATTGTCGATGGTTTTCTTTGAAGTGCTCCCGCCTTTTACCGAACACTTTGGTCGGGCTGTAAATGTGAGTAGCTTTCGCAAAGACTTGATTTTCAAAGTTTCTTGTATGGTGATGGCATTTTTTTCCTCCTTTAAAGAAGCAGCTTTATATATTAATAGTTGTATTTACCAGTTTGGGGTGGTTATATTTTTCTTGGCTGAGAACAGATGGTGATTACATTTTCAGGAGTCTGTGTTTTTCAATGAATTTGTTGATATCATGGCATTTATCAAGATTTTTAGCATGAGCGCTTCACAGATTTTGAGATCAGAGGCAACTAGTTCCATTAGGCCACCCATGTGGCACCATCGGAGGTGTCCATCTGAGATGTTCATGTGAACCAATCCAATGATGCCATGTCACACCTTGGGCTGCCATATTGGTGCTCAAAATTAGTGCAAACTTCCCTTGAGCATGAGTTTTTATCTAAGATGATGGCTAAACTCCATGGGTATTTACCTCAATGGCCATGGAGAGTGCCGGCTTCAAGACAACTAATATCGTTGCATATTTAGGAGTTCATTAACGAGGTCTCTAGAGGTTCATTGAATGGCCTTTATTATATTGATTTATCTGTAGACATACCAAATTTACATATTGAGGCTTGATATATCCTGGCCAACCATGAGATTGTGAGGAAGTACTAAGGTCATGTGCTTTAGGATCCTCCTCAATCTTTGCTTCCTCACTAAATTGATGACAAGATATTGTTGATTGGAATCCCCAATCACTTTCCACTTAAGCTGTAGTCATTTTCAAGATAAAGGAATAATCTGAGACCGATTGAGCTGGAGCTCCCCCCTACACCTGTCGCCCTCCCTCCTGTGCATCCCCTGCGCACCGTGCGCCCCCCTGCCTCCCACTCTTTCCCCTTGCCATTGCATGCCCTTCTGCCTACCATCTCCTGTGCCCTTCCTGCCTCCTTCAGGCCCCTGCTGCCTCGCCCCCTACCCGCCTGTCGGCACTCGTCTTCCGACCATCGACCTTCTCCTTAGCTGCCTTCCTCATGCGCACCTCCGTCCTTCCCCCCTTCCCCCTTCTTGGGGGCCCTCTTCGCGTGCCACCTCTTCATCCGTCGCCCGTCTGCCAGCCCCCCTTCGTCCCCCCTTTTTTCCTTCTTTTTTTTTGCCTCCCCACCCTTCCCCTGTCCCCCAGCACCTTATTCTTGAGCACTATCCTCTCCCGTCCCTCCCTCTTCAAGTTCCAGTGTTAGGGTCGCAGTTCTATCAGCGAATGTCGGCTTACTCTGGTCTTCACCCCCGCAAGAGTACTCCATGGAAGCTGCTCCATCATCCCTAACCACGGCCGTTGCCCCTTGCGTATTCTCTGAAGAAGATCTCCAGCTCTTGGCCATAGTTGTCAGGTACGATACTGTACGGTTCGTACGATACGATACCGTACGGGAAAATACGGTATGATATAATATTTTTTCTTATCGTACAATAAAATACGATGTTTTAAAAAAATACTTATAAACTTAGGTATTTTCAAGTCCAGAAATAGAGTATTTTAGAAAGGAGGGAAGCATCATAGTACAGAGGAAGCTCAAACAGCCATAGATAAGCAAAAAAAAGAACATTACCTCCCAAAAGAAAAAAAAAATTCGGGGAAAAAAAATTTCTAGAATTTTTTTTTTCTGAAAAATCCGTACGAGCAGGTACGGTATCGTACCGTACGATAAAGGCGACGTACACCGTACAGAAACAACCCTGCTCTTGGCATCGACAGTATCCTCCCTCGTGGGCTTTTGATTGGTTTCAAGCTCATGGACAGTTGCATAGCATGTGGTTATATTCGGGATTTGCTCCAGGCAGCCCTCGTTGGCATGCCCAGAAAAATCACCAATATTCATTTTCTTGGGCATGGCTACACCCAAGTATAGTTTGACTCTCTTGCAATGGTGGCTGACAGGGTGCTTTAGCAGAGTCCCATCATGGTAAACACAGCTAATGCGTTTTTCGCTTGATGGCATCTTTGACACCGCATCCGACCCTCTTGCAGGATTGACTGGCTTCCCCGTCACAGTTTGCTTCCTAGGCCTCTTAAAGAAGTATATCCCTCTCTTGCAATCAATTAATTGATTGATTGGACAGGTCTTGGAATCTCCCAGACTACCGCCTCCATGGTGCTCTCCCGCAGGTCATCACGTTGTCTTCATTCTGCAGCCTGTGTACTATTTAGGTCTCCCTGGGCAGTGCTTCAGTTGTAGACAGATGGGACACCTGGCGGACACCTGCTAGCCAGAGCCTGCCCTCCACGTCAGGTCCTTAGTGGTCTCCCTTTAGACCCTGCTCCAAGTCCCCCCCGATAGGAGAGGAACAGCCCAGCGGCAAGCCCCACGCCTCTCTTCAGCTAGATGGACAGCTGCCTGGCCAGGTAGACCCGGCGTTCCACCACCAGCTTCTCCAACGATAGGCCCACTACATAGAGGACATGAGCTGCCAGCAGCCAGCCTAGGTCTCGTCAGCACGAATGGGTGACGGTGATGTGTCGGGGGAGACCTGCCTCTAGCTCGTCCGAACACACCACTGTGAGTAGGGAACAACCACCTAGCACCACAACCCGAGCAAAACACCAAATTAAAGCACCAGTCCACTCAACTGATGTCTTTTGTCCTCCAACTGACACAAGCGAATACTTGAGCACTCTCCAAACTCTTCATACTAACCCAACTGATTTCTGCAATTTTCCTCCCAGGTTAGCTCTGACCTCCCACAGCTTTGATCTTCACTTACAAACCTTCAGCTGACCACCAGCTGACCAAAAACACTCCCAGCTAACACAGGCGGATCAGCTGCTGACTGCGGACTGAATTAGACAGCTGCTGCTGACCCCAGATAGAATTATGTCTGCCAAGCTTCCTCAAGGTTCCTCCAATACCAACAAACTTCAAATACTTCAGAACCCCACATAACCTATCAGCTCTCCCCTGCTGATTGGAATCTGTCCTATCTTCCTGAGGTGACTCAGATCTGACTGCTGTTGACTGATTGAAAATCTGACAGTCTGACTGAATCCCTATATCAATTCCTTTCAACCCAAAAGGACCAAATCTACCCTTGTAAATCCTCAACTGACTCCTATTGATATTCAGCTGACCTTGGTGACACCCTTCTGACTTGACACAGTCCTCAGCTGATCTAAACCAGCATCCAGTCCCCAACCTATCCGACTTTCTTTCGACAAGTACTTCAACAACATCAGCTGACTAATCCAGACACGCAACTGATCACCAGTTGACTCAGTCAGATATTGCTGACTCCAAATGAAAGCTTTCAGAGCATAGACAACTCATCAATCAAAAACCATAAAAAACCCTCTTGCATATAGATGATAAAGAGCTTGTCTCAACAACCTTGAGACATGGGGTTCAAACTGAAAGAGAGAGCGTCAAGAACAAGGGGAATCCACCACAGGAAAATCCCGGCAAAACTCTTAAAATCTTTTCCTTCAATTTCCACAAGAACTAGCAACAAAGGGCTGTGCAGCCACACTCTGTAGGCCTCCACCACGAACACAACAAAAAGCAATTCAACAAAGCCTTGGATCCACCCAAGTTCTAACAGAGATGCAACTCTCCGAGATCTTAGGGCACCAACCTCCTACAAGATCCGCTGTCACCCCTTGCACTCTCTACTCTGACTAGATCAAAACTGCTCAATCAAATCCCGCGTCGCCTTCTTCCCAAAACCAGAATGATCACAAACAAGCTTCCACAGAGCTCTCTTAGAATTCCCCTGGCTTTCTCACAACTCTCAACAACCATTATCTCCTAATGTCCTAAACATACCCGATCATCTTATTTGAGTTCCGGGGTTTAGGGTAGGCACATCTATTGGGCTCGAAGGTTTTGACACAAAAAAACCTATCAATGGGAGCCAGAGGGCCAAGTTTGTGGGACTCCCGAGGCAATGGCACCTACTGGTAACTGTTATGAGCATTTACCCCAAGACCAGAATCGTGATGGAGAGGTGACATAACCCACCCCGCATGAAGTTTAGGATCCCTTTATCCAAATGCCACGCCATGAGGTTGTTGACAAACCCCCCCCCCCCCCCCCCCCCACCCCGCCCCGGCCAAAACTCCCTTCGCCCTCTGCAATGCTTGATCCTTCCCGCGAAGGCAGCCCGGCTCTCTACGCCGCCTGATTCACAAGTTCTCTGATCCAGTGGATATGAAGATTGCAGCTTCCGCAGTGGCTGCCCTGCCACCTGAGTCTTCCTCCCCCACCCCCGCGTGCGGCGCGCGACGACTTAGTGATATGATCACATTGCTGACCCCTAGCACACAAGGAGCTAGGAGGGTTAGGGCACCGGAACCAGGAGGGATGCCTCGCCTCCTCGAATCTGGAGGTGGTCTTGTTTGTCTTTCTACATGTGTTAGTTGGCCGCCCTATCATTACCTCTACTGTGATGGATGGAGCCCCCAGTATGCATACTGCAGGGTGAGAGTAGTGTGTGTCTTCCTGGAAGGCTGGATCAGGTTGGGCCGCAAAGAGATAGGAGCTACGACTCCCCCTCCAAACCGTCCCCAAAGACCATTGTGCTGAGGGTGCACCGAGCAGGTCTCATTCCCCATCGTCAGCTATGGGGTGGTGGGCTGGACACTCTCGAGAGGGTCAAGTACTCCGCCTAGGAGGAGTTGGTTCTCACCATGAGGGATCGTTGGCACCTACTAGAGTTGATACAGGATGCATGGCCCTAAAAGCGCTCACATTGACAGATTTTATGTGGATAAGTGGGTTGCAGCCAGGGGGCGGGGGGCATGATTGGCATCATAGCAGGCCCCATGCTATCACATCATGCTCCCATCCTCCTTCACTTAGAGGACCCCTGGAGGCCAGAGACAACAATAAAGTGTCCGCATCCCAGAGAGCCTTGTCCAGGAAACTGAGATCGGCACACAGATCGCTGAGATTTGGGACACCTTACCTTCAGGCAGGGATCAACTGCAGCGGATCTAGAGTTTGGGCTGAAGGAGATCAGTTCTCTCTTATAGAGGGCAGCCTAGGATAGGCTTATTGTGTTTTGAGAGCAGGACAGGAGCCTTGCCTCTTTCCAGAGACTGTAGGAGCAGACCCCAGACAGCCCGTGGCCAGAGGCATAGCTGGAGACAGCCCACAGGGAGATACGCTCGATTGAGGAGAGGAGGGTGGAGTTCAGGTATCTTGCTCGTGCATCTTTATGGACCCAGGATAGAGACAGGGTCACGCACGATTTTTTCGATATTACAGGTCCTCACCACCGCCAAGACGATGTCCTCAGGCTGAGGAGTCTAGGGAGTTCTATTGAGTCAGATCCCCGGCAGGTGCGCCATTGTCACAGACTTCTACAGAGGGCTTCTCTCAGCTGGTCCTCTGCTCACCACCCACAGAGAGAGAGAGAGAGAGAGAGAGAGAGAGAGAGAGAGAGAGAGTAACATCGACAAGAGGCCAAAGTGGCCTATGAGACTAAAGTACCAATACATCCAAAACTCAAGGAAACTAATGTCCCGAGTAGAAAATGAAAAGCATAAACTGAAACCAAAGAGGAACTAGTGGCCTGATACAACTGCCAGAAAAAGGCATATATGATAAAAGTGTGGAACTGGAAAAAATGATAGGCTATGGGAAGCAGCTGGGATAGACTCATCCCATAATGGCTCACATAGGTTGATCCAGCATAGACAAGCTGAAGCGCCGAGGTCGTGCCGCACGACGTCGTGCCAATATCGCCTGTGTCCTCTGATAATGTCTTGGCTGGGGCTGCAGCCCAGCGGGTCGTGACGTCGTGCTCTACATAGCTCTCCAGCTCTTTCCAGGGTGACTCCTCGAGGTGGCTGTGTGGGCCCAGTATACTTGTGGTTAACGGTGCGTGGGGTTGCTACTACTCTGAAGAAGTCGGTAAGGGTGCGTTGGCCAGTGTCTACAACATGTCCCCCATGTCTAGAGCGTAGGATGTGGTCTCGGTGTCTTCACAGCTCGAGGAGAAAAAGCTCAAGGCAACGCTGGTCTGAGTTGTCCATCACTCTGGACAATGGCCCAAATCCATCTCGGAAGAGGCAATGAAAGCGCCCTCGGATCTCGTAGTACACTAGGCACCGACATATGTAGTGCTCCTCAGTGTCTGGCTCCAGCTGACAGTGGTGGCAGATCCGATCCTCAGGGGGAAGGGAGATGGCTCCATATCGACCGGTCTCTATCCTCAGCTGATGTGAAGACGTGCGGATCTGGCCAATAGCACATCTGACTCCATGAGAGAGGTGAATGTCCATGTACCTCGGGCAGACAACAAAACCATCAGGGGATAAGTGGAGAAGATGCGCTCGCTAGAAAGCCATCTTCGTCCCTAGTGGCGCGGCGGTGTGATCCATGTGCGTGCTATGTGTGTAACTGAATGATATCCATCCCGATGATCTTGTTGAGCTTTACTCCGGCTCAACTCTAGGAAGGTGGAAGGCGGTCCATATGCATACCATGTAGCTGTAACCATGCTCTAGTCCGGGCATACCAACACTCCGTGTCGCCTTGTGATGCGAGCTGTCTGGATGACTCAAGTGCGAGTCTAGAGTATCCGTGCCTGGAGAGGCTCCATAGCCTATGTATGAGAGTGACGGTCTGAAAGAGGGCCTCGGCTACGATCGGTGGGGCTCCCATCTCTGCCCGGACTATCTCATGTGGTACTGATGATTTACTCCTGATCATGCAGGAGATCATCATCACTAGTGGTCTCTCCATCTGCTCCCACCCATCATAAAACTCCCCTCCACACGAGGCTAGCTTCTCTGTTGTAGATTTGCCTGTGATAGAGACTCAGCCTCCAGATGGGAGCGCCGTACAAAAGCGCTGGTGTAACCAACGTGTCAAATAACCAGAGCTTCGTTCGAGGCTCATGGAACTGGATGTGTGCACATTGGCTCTCCAGGGCTCCAAGTGCAGCATATCCTCTAGTCAATCTATCCTCCGCCGCCCTCCTTATGGTAAAGTGCGGTCCAACAAAAGTGACCCCAGGTAGAGATATCTCATGACTCTCAAGTCTCTGTACTGTGTCCCCACCATAGGTGAACTCAAGCAACCGGTGGGCCCACTGCTGAGACGTGTTAAACATCATTACCTTGGTCTTCTCAAGGTTCACTGTAAGGTCCCTATCCTGGCAGAAGGTCTGTAATGCATCCAGGTGTCTCTGCAGCCCCTCAAGTGTATCATAGATAAGTACAATGTCGTCGGCATAGAGCAACAGAGGGATCAACACTCCTCCCAAGCCAGCTCAAGGTCCTCCTAATTTGTCAATGTAATCAGAGATCTCATCAATGTATAGCCTGAAGAGAGTGGGTGATAGCGGGCAACCCTGCTTCATCCCAATAGTGCTGGTGATCTCCTTGTTGGGGTAAAGGCATTATGCCCACCCTTATAGTGTGTACAAGCCCATAAGTTATAGTACATAGTACACTTAGTACTTTTAATGTACTAAGTGCACTATGTGTACTAGTGCAATATACATGTGTGATAGGGGAGTCACACACTCATGCCTCATGAGTTGACTTATCCCCACAACTCTCTCTCTCCCTTGCTTCTCTGTGTATGTCTCCCATGAATGAACTCTAAACCCTAATT
This sequence comes from Cibotium barometz, assembly GCF_041138505.1. Taxonomy (NCBI): domain Eukaryota; kingdom Viridiplantae; phylum Streptophyta; class Polypodiopsida; order Cyatheales; family Cibotiaceae; genus Cibotium; species Cibotium barometz. Next base: position 4,815,499 of record NC_141089.1, on the reverse strand, counting down.
CAGTTTTCTCCCCATCAACTGGTATCAGAGCGGGTGTGCGGGTGTGCGGGTCATCTTCATCGCGAAGAAGAAGAAGCTCGGCTATGGAGCCTTGAGCTTGGCACGAGCAGAAGAGATTGCTTGGAGCTTTCGGTGCTCAGCAAGGAGCACATGCGCTGCAAGACAGTGAGAACTGTCGCACAGCTGTGGGTGAAGCGAAGGACGACTTGACACAAGCCGGCAGAGACAGTGCGGTGAGCGTGTAGCGTTGCTGGCCACAAGGCGTGTCAGGCGCCTACTGCAACAAAGGCGTGTAGCGCTGGGCGAATCTGAAGCGCCCGGCGTTGAGCGAACAAGCGCTGGGCGTAGATGCGCTAGGCGAAAGCAGGCTTGAGCGAAGGCGAATACGTGTAGTGCTATCCATTAGGTGGCGGGCGTTGCATCACACGCAGGCGAAGACGTCCAGGCGCTAAGCGAAGACGTCCATCAACAGAACCCGTCCAGCACGACCCTCCACCACCCGTCTTGTAGCTTGGCACTAGCCGAGTGAAGCGCACAGCAGCCCAGCGATGGCTTTGTGGAAGAAGGCCCTCCTCTCTCACAAAGCAGCAACGTGAGTCCAAAGCGGGAAAGCTCAGTGATGGCAGAGACAGTTTCTTCCTCTCAGCAGACAACGGTGTATGTCTACAGTGAGAGCACCGGATGTTTCAGTCTGAAGAAGGCAGCCGATGCTGAATGGACCCTTGTGATGCCGTCCTCGTCTACAGATCACCCCTCACAAGCAGAAGAGAGCAATAGGCAGCAATAGCTTTCTGCAGCAGCATCAGCATCAGCATCAACCCCTCTTTTCCTGCAACAGCCTGCAAATTGAGAAAAATCAGAAATTACAAGGTAGTTGCCTCAATTTTTTTTTGGGATTTGCAATTGAGCAAGTACAATCAACAATTGAGCAGATACAAGTGCCCAATTGCTCAATTTTTGAGCAAAATTGGCAAAATTGGGTGACATTGGTCACAATCAGGATAAATTTGCAGGAAATTGGTCAAATCAGGATCAATTTGCAGGAAATTGGATGTCGAAATTTGGGGCTTTTGATGTAATTGTGCAATTAAGCACTCATACATGCTGTATGATGTGAAAAATCGCACATTTGGGCAAAATTGCAGCAAATTGCAGCAAATTACTTTGCAAATCAAGGGGCTTTTGTGCCGATTTGGTTGATTTGCATGCAGGCGATCGCATTTGATGCTGTGGATAATGTGTTGATGCCTTACAAGCACTCAATGTGCCTGTAAATCAAGGGGCTTTCATGTATTTGATGTATATGTGGCCAGGGGGAAGCATCGTGAACACTCTGGATGGCTTCATGTGCGCCAATGTACCATGCATGATCAGAAATTGATCTCAAATCAAGGGGCTTTTCAAGTTTGTATGCTTGTTGAGCTTGGCAAAGCAGCAGGCAAGACATTTATGCCTTGAATCCTCAGAAATCAGCTTGCAGTCAAGGGGCTTTTGCCCAATTTCTGTTCGGAACTGTTGTATGCAGTGTTCGGGACACTTAAAGTCTGATTTTCACTCATTTGGACAGCCAGGAGAGCATTTATTGCTACTGTACCTGCTGGTACAGATTTGGCACAGCTTTGTGCAAGTTTTGGCATGGCTGTACACTGTTTTGAGTGACCAAAAGGTTCAAATTCAGCTGCTGTACTTGCCGGTACAGGTTTGGTACATCACAGGTGAGCACTTAGTACTGCTGTACAGTACTTTGGAAGGGCAAAAGAGCACATTTAAGGTGCTGTCCAAAATCTGCAGCAACCAGATTTTGGTGTTTTCATCACAAAAAGTGGGAGAAAAGTTGCATTCCTGCTTCCGCAGTGGGAGATAAAGCTTGGGAGAACATTTGTAAGCACTTTGTGTGCTTTGGGTGCAGTGTTTGCACATCTTGGTGCAGTGTTTGCACATTTGCAGGGAGTCAGGCATTGACAGGTTGCATTTTGTTATGGCAACCACAGGTGAGAGCTCTTCATTGCTTCATATCAAGAAGCTTGAAGGCTCGCATAATTATGATATTTGGCAAACCCAGTGCTACAATGTGTTGCTGCAGAAAAAGCAGCACAAGCCTATCAAAGAAAGGGGTGTGATGCCCGCTTCTCTTACGGCTGAAGAGTGGGAAGATATGGATGAGCTGGCAAGATCTACTATCATGTTGTCTGTGTCAGACTCATTACTTTTCAGCATTCGTGAAGAGAAGACAGCTTGGGGAATGTGGCAAAGATTGCAGGACTTGTATGCCCAACAAAGTGCCTCAAGCAAAGTGTATTGGTTGAAGAAACTCATAGGTCTTCAGATGAAGGAAGGGGCTTCTATGACAGCCCATCTAAATGAGTTTAATGGTATTGTCAGCCAGGTCATTAATCAAAAGTTGGCAATGGACGATGAGTTCAAAGCCACTTTTTTGTTATGCACTTTGCCAGAGAGTTGGGACACATTCAGGACAGCCACTAGCAATTCGAATGCTATGCTGTCATATGCAGATGTTGAGGGTGCTCTTCTTCAAGAAGAGATGAACAGGAAAAACAACTCTATTGGCAAGTCCAATGCAATGAATGCACGTGGGAGATCCCAGCAAAGGGGAAAAAGCCAAGAAAGGGGAAGGAGCAAGTCTCGCTCCAAAAAGGATTTGGAATGCCATTATTGTGGCAAGAAGGGACACATCAAAAAGCAATGCTATAAATGGAAAAATGATCAAAAGGAAAAGGGAAAAGGCAAAGACAAAGAGAAGGATGAAGCCAAAGATGTAAAGCCAAAGGGCAAAAGTGGAGTCAAGATCGAAGAAATCAATGTGTCACATGCAGGTGGCAGTGAGGATGAGGTCCTATTTACTTCTTCACTTGATGCCCATTCACTTCTTACAGGTGGTCATGGTATGCACTCATGGATCATTGATTCAGGTGCCTCCTTTCATGTCACAGGTTGCAGAGACTTGTTTGTCAGGTATACTGCTGGCAATGAAGGAGTGGTTTATTTGGGTGATAACCATGCATGCAAAATTCTTGGCAGAGGTGATGTGAGGCTTGTATTTTCAGATGGCTCACAACTTATGCTCCATGATGTCAGGCATGTGCCTGAGATCAAGAAGAATCTGCTTTCTACTGGACAGCTTGATGATGCTGATTATGTTACCACATTTGGTAGTGGAAAGTGGAAAATTAGTAAGGGCTCACTGGTTGTTGCCAGAGGCTCTAAGGTGGACACTCTTTATTTTATGCATGCAGGTGTTTGTCACCATGCTAATGTAAATGCAACCGAGCTGCCGGAAATTTCTATGTGGCATAGCCGGTTGGGACACATGAGTGTCAAGGGAATGGAGCAATTGTCTCGTTTGGGTTACTTGCCTTCTCTAAAGTTTTCAAGTTTTCAGTTTTGTGAGCATTGTATATATGGTAGGCAACTACAGTGCCCCCACAAGAAAGCTCTTGGACAGAAAGATGCTCAGTTAGAGCTTGTGCATACAGATGTATGTGAGATGCCTCAGCTCTCTTTGGGAGGGGCAAAATACTTTGTGTCTTTTATAGATGATGCCACACGCAAGGTGTGGGTTTATCCTCTTCGTTTGAAGAGTGATACATTCTCAGTGTTTCAGAAGTTTGTTGCTCTTGTTGAGAATCAAACTGGCAAAACACTGAAAGCTTTGCGTTCCGACAATGGTGGAGAGTACATGTCCAAACAGTTTCAGGACTTTTGTGATGCTAAAGGCATCAAGAGGGAGCTCTCTACTCCTTATGATCCTCCACAAAACGGGACAGCAGAGAGGATGAACAGGACCATACAGGAGAAGGTCCGTTCTATGTTGTCACATGCTGCATTACCTCATGGTTTTTGGGCTGAAGCTGTTATGACAGCCGTTCACCTTATAAACAGGTCACCTAACACGAGGCTTGGTGGGAAAGTGCCAGAGGAAGTATGTACAGGGAAGCCTCCGTCATACAAGCACTTGAGAGTGTTTGGTTGCGTTGCGTACGTGCACATACGCAGGGAAATGCGCACCAAACTTGATCCTAAGTCTCACAAATGCATATTCCTAGGATATGGTGACAGAGGTGAAATGGGGTATAGACTTTGGGATCCCATGAATAGAAAGATCATACGCAGCAATGATGTCATTTTTGATGAAACATGCATGTATAAGGAGCCTGCAAGGCAACAGGAGCCTGGCAGAGTCATCTTTGATGATGATGGACATCATGGACAACAACAAAGGGCTGTAAATCAGCCATTACAGCAGGAAAACCAGCCCTTAAATGGTGCTGAAAATGGTCCAAATGGACAGCCAGACATGGCAGAAAATATCCCTATGGATATACCACAGTTGGAGGAGATACCGGGCATGATATTTCAGCCTTATGGCATGGAACAGGAGCCACCAATGGGTGATATGCAGGCTGGACAGCAACCTGCAAATGATGGTCATTGGGTACGGAGGTCCACTAGACCCTCCAGAGCCCCTGACAGGTTTGTTCCAGGGGTTGACTACTTGATGCTCACTGACTGTGGGGAGCCCTCATGTTACAAGGAGGCTTTACAGAGGGCAGACAAGGCTCTATGGGAGCGTGCCATGAAGTCAGAGATGGATTCTCTGCATAAAAATGGAACTTGGAAGTTGGTGCATTTGCCTGCAGGCAAGAAGGTTTTGCCATGCAAGTGGGTTTACAGGCTCAAAGTTGCACCAGATGCAAAGCCAAGATACAAAGCCAGGTTAGTGGCTAAGGGCTTCAAGCAGGAATATGGTGTGGACTTTGATGAGATCTTCTCTCCAGTGGTCAAAATGACCACACTTAGAGCTGTGTTGGCTTTGGTTGCGCATGATGATCTGGACTTGATTCAGATGGATGTGAAGACTGCTTTTCTTCACGGTGATCTCCATGAGGAGATATATATGCAGCAGCCAGAGGGTTATGCAGTGAGTGGAAAGGAGAAGCTTGTATGCAAGCTGAAAAAGAGTCTTTATGGGCTCAAACAGGCACCAAGAGAATGGTATCATAAATTTGATACATTCATGAAATCTCAGAAATTCAGGAGAAGTGACATAGATCACTGCTTGTACACCAAGAAAGCTTTGGATGGCAGTCTATTGATTCTCATTTTGTATGTTGATGATATGTTGATTGCCGGGAAATCTCGTAAAGAGATGGATGCCTTGAAGCAGAGGCTGCATCAAACCTTTGATATGAAGGATTTGGGTGATGCAAATCACATCTTGGGTATGCGGATACTTCGGGACAGAAATCAGCATGTGTTGTATTTGTCTCAGAAGGAATACATTGGCAAAGTTTTGCAGAGGTTCAATATGGACGGGGGGAAGAAAGCTAGTACTCCTTTGCCTCCATATGTGAAACTCAGTGCTATGGACAGCCCACAGTCGGATAGTGACAGGGCTGATATGGCCAAGATTCCGTATGCTTCAGCTTGTGGCAGTCTCATGTATGCCATGGTTGCTACTAGGCCGGACATTGCATTTGCAGTGGGAGTGGTTTCTAGATACATGGCCAACCCTGGCAAGAAACATTGGGAAGCAGTGAAAGGTGTCATGAGATACCTGAAGGGCACACAGGATTTGTGCATTTGCTTTGGCAAACAGGATGCATTAGTGCATGGTTACACGGATTCGGATTATGCCGGTCATCCAGATAACCGGAAGTCTACTACCGGTTATGTATTTACATTCACAGGAGGTGCTGTGTCATGGATATCCAGGATGCAGAAGTGCATTGCCTTATCTACTACAGAGGCCGAGTATATTGCAGCCACAGAGGCTTGCAAGGAGGCATTATGGCTATCTCGGTTAGTGGTTGATTTGGGTTATACAGGGGATATTCCATTGTTGCATTGTGACAGTCAGAGTGCCATTCAGTTGGCAAAGAACCCTGTTTTTCATGCAAAGACGAAGCATGTGGATGTGAAGTATCACTTCATCAGAGAGGTGATAGAGAACAAGCAAATTCAGCTTGTTAAGATTCATACGGATGACAACCCGGCTGATCTGTTGACGAAGAGTTTGCCTCCGGAGCGGTTTGCTCATTACAGACACTTGATGGGCATTGGATGAGGCCATTTTCAGCCTTGATATGGCCTTGTATATTATCATGTACATGCTGATTTTTTCTTTTCCTTTACTTAAGGGCACTTTGCCTTTAAGTGGGAGGTTGTTGGGGTAAAGGCATTATGCCCACCCTTATAGTGTGTACAAGCCCATAAGTTATAGTACATAGTACACTTAGTACTTTTAATGTACTAAGTGCACTATGTGTACTAGTGCAATATACATGTGTGATAGGGGAGTCACACACTCATGCCTCATGAGTTGACTTATCCCCACAACTCTCTCTCTCCCTTGCTTCTCTGTGTATGTCTCCCATGAATGAACTCTAAACCCTAATTCAGTTTTCTCCCCATCACTCCTCTGACATCCCTTCTAGAGCCCGGACCCGGCCTCTAACTGACTCATACAATGCTAACACTCCCCATCTCATCTCAGTGGGCACCCCCATGTCCTGTAGCCTCTGCATCAGCCTCCCTCGTGGTACTATGTCAAATGCCTCGCCGCGGAAATCCACAAAGCAACAATATACTCTCCTCCCTTGAGCTCTGCCCTCCTCGATGATGGCCCGAAGCGTGAAGATGTGATCTAGGGTAGAGTATCCCCTCCTGAACCCTGTCTGTCCATGTGCCTGATGCTGATGTGTCTTTGGCCATTTGCTCAACTCATGCTCTAGTACCGATCCATAGAGCTTGTCTAGCACATGGTCAACCATGATAGTCCTATAGTTACTCAGAACCGTAGGATCACCTGCTCTCAGGATCGGTACTATAGTATTCGCTGACCAACTGGCAGGGAAACCTTCGCAAAGGGCCCGATTGAACAGGTGGGCTAAGAGTGCTGCGAGCACATCCCTCGCATGCGAAAGGTGCTTTGCCACTAATCCATCATGATCCTGGGCTCAGCCATTTTGCAACCTGTCAATGGCGTCACGGATCATGCCGACAGAGAAGACGGTGGAGGAGGTGAGTATGGCCTGGCGGAGACCACAAGGCGCCGGGCTCTACATGGCTCAATGGCTCCGTCTAGTGTCACTCCTCTCGGCTGAGCTCGTGCATCAGCCTGAAGGTTGGGTGTAATGGGTGAATCTGCCCTCGTTTGGAAGAAGTTGGTGAGAGCTCTTGTACTGGTCCTTTGATGGGTACCGTTGGTCTAGGCTGCAAAAGGGACTCCCTGTGTGTGCGAAGCTCCAGGAGGAAAAGTCCCAAGCATCTCTAGTCTGGGAAATCTATGATCCTAGATTCTGGAAAGTGGTCCAAATCCATCTCGGAAGAGGGAGTGAAACCTCCCCCTAATCTCATAGTACACTGGGCATTTCCATACATAATGGGCCTCTCTCTCAGCCTTTGAGTGACAAAGGCTGACATATCCTGTCCTCTGGTGCAGCTGCCCTCGGCCCATATATAGTTGTCTCCACTCTCAGTTGATGGGATGAGGTCCGGATTTGTCCAATCACACATCGCACCCCGAATGACAGATGTGTGTCCATGTAGTGCGGGCGTGTGATGAAGCCGTCCTCTGTCAGTCGAAGAAAATGGTACATGTAAAAGGCCATCTTCGTCCCAAGGGGCTGGACGGGTGGGTGCCAAGTCCTCTGAGTATCTAGTCTCACGATGTCCTTCGTGATGACCCTGTTCAGCTCTGTGCGGTTGAGAGCGAAGGAGGGCGCATCTATGCTATACTGGAACGAAGGGATTGCCTCCATCTGCATGCCATGCATACCAAACCAAGTGCTCACCTGGGCATACCAACACTACGTGTCTGCGTCTAGTGTCAGCCGTCTCGAGGACTCTAGGGCGAGCCTGGGGTGTCTGATTTGTGGGAGCTCCCATAATCTGTGACAGTTATGTCACTGTCTGGAAAATAGCCTCTGTCACAATCGATGCAACCCCTATCTCCGCCCGCACAATCTTGTGTGGCACTAATGGCTTACTTCCAGATCATCATCACTAGCGGCCACTCCATCGATTTCCACCCATCATATACATCCTCTATGTTTGTCTCAGTTGGCTCCTCCCTTCGTCTCCTCCTAAGAGAAAGGAAGAAAGAAAGAAATTTACACTAATGTCTACGGAAGACCCCAAGGGCCTATGAAACCAAAAGTAATACAATGGTACCATGGATATACCGAGCCATGGAAAACTAAAAGAAAATGTAAAATGAAACATCTGACAGTACATGTGACATATTAAGAAAGAAAGATATATTAAGCATCTACTAAAGACCCAATGGGTCTATGAGACCAAAGTGATATAATAATGTCCATGGCATATCTCATCATGGAATGGAAAATAAACAGAAACAAAACATAAACATAGCTATCTCACTAGGGTGATACAAAATTGCCAATGGAAACTCATCATGGAATACTAGGAACATAGAAACATGAGAGCAGCATCAGCTCCCAGTAGATGGTGTACCACTCTCCAAAATATCAAGCATGGGGCTAATGACTATGGCTGAGAGGTCTCCCTCAACTATGTCACGTGGAAAGGTAGCTCGATGGCGGTGGAGCATGTCCTGGATCTGGAGCTGATGAGGGGATCGTGGCCGACGGCGGGGGGGCCGAGGGCGTCAGGCACACTGGAGTGTGGAGGCCCGGTCCAAGGTGACTCCTCTTGGGCAAGGTAGGTACGGAGAGAGAGAGAGAGAGAGAGAGAGAGAGAGAGAGAGAGAGAGAGAGAGAGAGAGAGAGAGAGAGAGGAGGAGGAGGAGGAGGAGGAGGAGGAGAGATTTTATTAACGTCTTCCAAAAGACCGAACTCGGCCTATGAGACAAATCGGAGTACCTGTATGGGGTATCCTCTGTCATCCCAACAAAATGAAAAAGTACTGAACAAAAAAAGCTGAATCTGGGTGTGCAGGGGATGGAGCTCTACTACTAGGAGAATGCAAAGCTACATGCATGGAGTATACAATCATGATATGCAACCTAGCTAGCTCCATCCTGTACCATACTGGGGGTATAAAATGGTATACATCAGTGAAGGGGATGTCCACAGCTCCCTGAAGAACATGCCTGGGTGTGCTCTGAAGCGAGCCAGTCGCTCCGCACCCTCTCTGTGAAACTGAGCTCTGATCTCTGTCATCTCTCTCTGGTATAGGCGTGGTGTCCGAAAGCCAGGTGTCCTCTGTCTCCTGCGGGCTCTAAGTGTCTCTGCTCTCTGGAGAGTAATTACCTGCCGTGTAGGGGCTGGGAGGGGGATGGATCTCTGAAAAAATGTAGTAATCTGTGTCTGTCGCCCCCCCTCTGGAGCTGTCTGAGCGTGTAATAATGTCTCTCTGTGGCGCTGTATGTTTAGAATGTGGCGCTGTATGTTTAGAATGTATCTCCCCAGTATGCGCTGGTCCGCTGCCTCAAAGATCTCGCGTAGGGAATGTGGCTCTCTGAATAAAATGGGATATCTCTCTCTGATGGCTGTATATGTTTTGCATCTGCATACATAATGCTCCTCACTCTCCACCTCCTCTCTGCACAATCTGCATACCCTCTCCTCTCGGGGGATCCGTGCTGCTCTGCCAGTTTCAATCTCCAATCGGTGTGATGAAACTCTGAGCTGACCAATAGCCACTCGGGAGCCGTGTGGTAAAAAGCCCTCCATGTATCTAGGGGTCTCTATAAATCCATCATCAGTGATACTCATGAAGTGATCTCTGTAGTATAGCATCTTCGGTGGAAGAGGCTGGAGAGAGAGAGAGAGAGAGAGCACATGTGTGAGGTGGTCTCCACCAGTCTTCAGAGCTTCTTGCGTTCGCCGTTGTCGAGTGAGGAGCTAAGTGACGTGCTGCGGCAAGTGTGCTGGAGCGGACGGCCTGTCGGTTTCTCTCTTCCTCCATCACTGGGACCTCATGGAGGTTTGTTTTTGATGAGATCATGATCACTGGCCACATGTCCAAAGGGCTCATTCACCTCATTCCCAAGGAGGGTGGTGACTGTGTGGAGGTACGTCAGTGCCATGGCGTGCCCCATCACCCTCTTGGCAGTGCCTACAAAATCCTCACCAAAGCCATTAGCCACCACCTTTAGCCTCACCTCCCAAATCTGATTCATGGCACTCAACATGATTCATCTAGGATAGGAGCATCCTGGATAACATCTTCACTTTTTGGGAGTCAACCGCCATGGCCCCCTCCAATAGGAGGATATGGCAGTGCTGCTCCTCCAGGACTTTAAGAAAGTCTACGACAACAAAGTGGATTGGGCTTTCCTTGAGAGCACTGTAGCATGCAGCGGAAGTATTCGTAATTTGAGGATCCTGTCACACAAATGCTCACATTGTCTTTTGTATTGTGAGTTTCGTGAGTTTAGCAATCCACTTTAAGACTGCAAACTTTAAGAGATTTGAGGGGGAGAGAGATAGAAACTGTACACCGTATGGGGTCCGGAATTACCCACTAAAGGGCCCCCTAACCCGTTACCGGAATAGTATTTGCTTTATTTCTTTGAAGAGACTGAAGGTGGACTGACGATAAGCCAAACGCAAGATCTAGGAAGACCAAGAGTCGGGCTGAACTGTACACGGCTGTAGAAGCACCAATGATGACTAATCTTGAGCCCATGCACTCTTCCCAATGGATGTAGGAAGGATACAAATCTAAGGCTGAGAGAAGGGGCTGATTGGCACTGTTCTAGACTATGTATGAATGTTGTAAACGCAAGGGGTACTGAAGGCTGAATGCTGTAGATGCTGCGTTTTATTGCATGAAGGCTGAATTGCTCGAGCATTGATGCTCCTATATGCTGATGAGGAAAACGCTGAAGGCTGATGTACTGAATTCTGCAGTCGCTTCTGCTCCTTGTACTGAAGGCTCCAAGCGATGAGTTCTTCTATGCTGATTATGATATGAATGAATGAAAGGACTACATGCTCAGCTATTTATATGGACAAGGGATGCTGGTCGGCTGGCTACAGAGCTGGCCGACTGCATCTGTCCAAGCAAAAATATATAAATGATGTAAAAATGCCCAATAAATGCTGTAAATTATGGGAATAATACTAGATAAATTCTAATGACTGCTAGATGATATCTGAAGGCTTCTGCAATGGTCTAGATGGCCTACATGCATATGGGATGAATGCTATGCATAAATGCACACATGTCCTAATGCAAACTCTAAGGCTTCTACTGACTCTACATGCATGAATGCATCTCTTCAAGTGGGTTAAGGGACTTGGATTGACTGATTGACTATGTAAGGCTGAGAATGATCTACGTAGCTCGTGCCTGACTTATCGCGGACTGAGGATTACATTGGGGTCATGGCGTACGACAATTATCATCCTAAAAAGTACTAATAATGTACAATGTTGCACTGATGATGATGAGCCATCTGGTAACCATGCACTACAGTGCAGAGTGCATGTGACAAGCGCCATGTTTTGGATAGGATTCTCCACAGGATGGATCCAGGGAGTCTCTACACTTTATTCTTCCGCCCACTGCCTGGTCGATATTCAAGGGCCAGAGGGGACACATTTTTGACCCCTTGATAGAATGCACAGTGGAAGATGGAAAGTGGAAACACAGGAGAGAGTGAGATGTTGGTGTTGGACTCACACACACAAACCTGCACATTAGTGCTTTCAGCTGGACTATTCACATAACCTTGGCTGGTTAGATGAGCATGTATTTTATCATACCAAGCTCTTGGAGCTTGCTTTAACCCATACAATGCTTTGTGTAACTTGCATACTTTATGTTCCTCACCAGGAACTACAAAAGCAATGGGCTGATTTACATATACTTCTTCCTGTAAATCCCCATTTAAGAATGTAGTTTTGATGTCCAATTGATGCACTTTCCATCCTTTATGTGCAGCTAATGCAATCACTGATCTTATTGTGGTCATTCTCGAAGTAGGAGCAAAAGTCTCTTCATTATCTATTCCCTTTTTCTGGGAGTAGCCTTTAGCCACAAGTCTTGCTTTGTACTTGTCAATAGTACCATCAAACTTCCTTTTGACTTTGTACTCCCACTTTGTTCCAATGACATGCTTGCCTTTAGGCAATTCCACAAGATCCCAAGTATTGTTCTTCATGATAGAAGAGATTTCAGCCTGCATAGCTTGCACCCAATGCTCATTCTCATGTGCTTCTTCATAAGAAGAAGGCTCTTCTGAATCAAAGAGACCACCCATGGCTAATGTAGACTCCCCACGATGTATATTCAATGCATGGCTGGAACTAGCCCTTGTTCTACCTGAGAGTGGAGTTGCAAGTTTGCTTTCTTGCAAAGTTTTCAGCAACCATCTTGGCACTGACTTGGCTGTGTCTATGGCTGTTTGCTCTTCCCTGACAAGATCTTCCACTTCTTCCATAGAAGGGGGCTGAATGGCTGGCTGTTCCACATGTTCTACATGAGGATTTTCTTGTGTAGGGGCTGGCTGATCTAAATCCCCCCTAATTGCAATGGGTAATAGTCCATCAAACATGTCCTGTATGCCTGTATCATTACTTTTATACAAGCTGTACATGGGCTGTTTAGAATTTTCAGCAAATACCACATCTCTACTGACAAAAATCCTTCGTGTTGTTGGATTATAAAGACGGTATCCTTTGCTCTCATTGCTATAGCCCACAAAAATGCATTTCATTGCTTTGTCATCTAGCTTTGTTCGGAGTTGTTCTGGCACATGTGATATGCCAAACACCCAAATATATGCATATAATCCACTGTTGGCTTTCAGCTATACCAAGCCTCAAATGGTGTTATGGTTTTCAAAGCTTTTGTTGGACACCTGTTCAACACATGAGTTGCACACATTATAGCTTCCATCCAAAAATTGTGAGGCAACTTTTGTGCTTTCACCATGCATCTTGCCATCTCCATGAGAGATCTATTTTTCCTCTCAGCTACACCATTCTGCTACGGTGTACAAGGCACAGTACATTGGTGTTTGATGCCCTTTTGAAGCATATAATCCTTGAATGCATTTGACATGTATTCTCCACCTCTATCTGAGCGGAGTGTTTGGACTTTACATCCACACATATTTTCAGCCATTGCTACAAAGTGTCGAAAGCACGCAAACACCTTTGCTTTCGCTTTCGAAGGGTAAACCCAAGCAAACTTGGAGTAGTCATCAATGAATGTGATGAAGTAAAGATGCCCCCCTATGGATGGTGTCCACATTGGACCACATACATCACTATGTATGAGCTGTAATTTACTTTCAGCTCTAACAGCTCCATCTTTGGGGAATGGTTTTCGTTGCATCTTTCCGAAAATACACCCCTCACATACATGTCTTGGTGGAGACTCAAGAGGCGGCATATTATCAACCATATGATGCTTCTGCAAAAGCATCAAACTCTGAAAATTTACATGCCCAAAACGAGCATGCCATAGCTCTGCATCATGCATAGCAGGAGTGTGGGCAGCCATTGTATTTGCATCATAAGTACGCTTGTCATAGCTGTCCAGCTTATACAAGCCTTTGTATCGTGTTCCAGAAGTGACTATTTCATAACCCTTTGATGGGTCTTTTACCAAACACTTCCCATCTTCAAATTCAACCTTTAAACCTTGGTCGTTTATGGCTGAGACGGAGAGCAGATTTTTCTTTATGCCTGGAACATACAATACATTTTTTAGACATATATTGGCACCATTGGCTGCAATAAGTATGACATTGCCAATTCCCTTTACTGGATATGTGGTATGATCTGCACATGATACAGTGCGGCCATTTGAAGCATAAACCAAGTGCTAAAATACATCTTTGCATGAAGTGATGTGGCTCGAAGCACCACTATCAAAATACCATGATACATCCTGTCTGTCAGATGCAATGCAAGACATATCATTGTCTGAAGCACTTGGTGTGTCACTAGTGCATGTGACCAAAAAAGTGTACTCTTCCTGAATTACATTAGCTGATTGCTGTGCTTTGTCATCAGAAGAGTCTGCTACTGCATTGCCTGCTTCTTTCCTTTTCTCTTTTGCAATCCGCTTCCTACATTCACTGATGTAGTGTCCAGGCTTATGGCAGTAGTGGCATTTGCCCTTCTTTTTGGGCTTGTTTGCATCCCCTTTGTCAGACTTTTCACCACCAGAAGAGGGCTGTCCATGACCAGCCTTGCTAGACTGTTGTCCCCCATGCTTAAAGCTCTTTGCTTTACCCTTATTATCCTTGGTTGTAAATGCCTTGTCTCCACCACGGTTGCTCGATAAGTTTGCTCTTGTTTGCTCTCCCTGCAAGAGTAAACCCACCAGCTCTTCAAAAGTGACGGGATCACCACCTCCTCTCATAGAGAGGTTGAGAGAGGTGTGAAAGCCCAAGTAGGAAGGTGGTAAAGAATGAAGAGTGTTGGTGACCAGCTGTCTGTCTAGGATAACCTCATCAATGTTGAGCAATTGTTCCTGCAAATCTTTCACTTTGGTGAGATGATTTGCCATGGAGTCACCCTCATCCATAGAAAGAAGATCCAATTGCCTCTTCAAGTAGGCAACTCTTGCCTCGTTGCGTACCTGATACATTGCTTCCAATGTGTTCCATGCAAGCTTCGATGTCTTGCAAGAACGAATGTGTGGAATAATAGTCCTTTTCACTGAAAGAGCTATCAATGACATGGCCTGTGCATCCCTAGAGTCCCATCTCTTCTGCTCTTGTGTGGGAGCAGGTTCTACATCAGGAGCTCTTGGAGCACCTCCCCTTTGAGGCGTGGCTGGCTGTATGGTAAGTGGGCGTGTGTCATCACCACACATGATGCCTTTGGCTACCAGCAAATTACGGATCATGAAACTCCAGAGGGAGTAGTTAGATCCATCCAACTTGTCCTCTTGGGTGAGCACACCAAATACATCTGTAGCATTTTAAGCCATGTCAACAAAATATACCTGCAAGCAAACCAAGCACCAATGTGCACTGCCAGGCAACCAAATGTCTTGTGCAAATGTTTGCCTGCAAACCGAAGCAAGTGTAAACCTGTACCAAATTGTCCAATTACACACAATGTGTATACATATACGACAAATCACAGCTGTAATGCCCAATTACATGCTCCAATCTGAAAAGCCCCAATTTTTATGCACTCCAATCGCTTCAATGTGCAGTTAATTGGCCAATTTTCACAAAAGCCCCAAATTTCTGCAATTGAAAGAGACTCAATTTGCTGATTTTGACCTCAATTTGGAAAACCCCCAAATTCCAAACCAAACAATATGAATGGCACAACCTGCAATTTTTCCGGCAACGGGCAATTTTTTTGGCAAAGGGTAAATTTTGTTTGAATCTGACCTGCCCTGAAATGGCTGCAAAATTTGTATTTTCATGTGAATAAAAATCTGTGTAAGAAGTACCTGCAGGCGAGGGCAGTACGAATGGTACAGATGTGTATTGCAGGCGTCAGTCGGCGAGTACACAGACGTGGAGAAGAGAGGTGCAAGCATGCAGAGGTCGGCATTTGATTACCAGCAGCCAGGCCCAGGTAAAGATGTCGGGACAGGCTGCTCTGCAGGTCGGCGCAGGTAAAGGTGGCGGGACTGGCTAGTGCAGGTCGGCGAAGCTGTGTGATTGGGTAGCGAAGACAGCCAGCCGTCTTCGCTACCCAATCGTGGCGGGATTGGCTAGTGCAGGTCGGCGAAGCTGTGTGATTGGGTAGCGAAGACAGCCAGCTGTCGGACCGTACACTGCCAACGTCACGATGGACGGACCCGCAAGACAGTCGTCGGAGCTGCAGCACAGAGTGTGTTGGGGTTGGGCGTGGCGGGCGTGCCGACGGGCGCGGCGGAGCCCTAGGCAGGGGAGCCAACGGGCGATGCGGAGGCGGCGGAGCCCTGGGCAGTAGCGCAGCCGACTGGGTTGGGCGGAGGTGGTTGGCTCTGCAGTAAGACCGCCGGCTGGGCGGCGGCGGACGGAGCTGGGCGACAGACGAAAACTGGATCTTCAACGGAAATCCGCAGGCGACAAATCCGGCCGACGAAAATTCATAGGTAGCTGCACAACGGCTTGGATTGAACCTCTAGTGCTCTACCAATTGTTGGTGTTGGACTCGCACACTCACACACACAAACCTGCACATTAGGGTTAGGTGCACGATGGAGAAGCTCACACACAGAAATGAGAGAGAGAGAGAGAGAGAGAGAGAGAGATTTTATTAACGTCTTCCAAAAGACTGAACTCGGCCTATGAGACAAATCAGTGTTTCTGTGTGGGGTATCCTCTGTCATCCCAACAAAATGAAAAAGTACTGAACTAAAAAAGCTGAATCTGGGTGTGCAATAAGTACAATGAGTGGGGGAGGTGATGGAGCTCTACTACTAGGAGAATGCAAAGCTATATGCATGGAGTATACAATCATGATATGCAACCTAGCTAGCTCCATCCTGTACCATACTGGGGGTATAGAATGGTATACATCAATGAAGGGGGGTGTCCACAGCTCCTTGAAGAACATGCATGGGTCTGCTCTAAAGCGAGCCAGTCGCTCCGCACCCTCTCTGTGAAACTGAGCTCTGATCTTTGTCATCTCTCTCTGGTATAGGCGTCATAGTCACAAGGGAACGGGAACGTTTTGGGGAACGGATGACTGTTTGGAACGGGAACGAAAAGCTTGAATAAAAGGGAACGGAATCGGGAACACCACATCATTGCATAAATGTGTTTATAAATTTACTTTATATATCTGTAAATGCTTTGGAAAGAGGCATAGTAAAGAAAGAACCTCAAACCATCTCAGTAGTGGCCATGATAATGCATAGATGTGTTCTACATGATACATAGTTCACTTATATTTCTTACATGGTCTGCGGTGCCATTTTGGAACGGGAACGGGAACGGCTATCTCTATGGAACGCGTTCCCCCGTTCCAAGAGCTTGGAACGACGTTCCCTTGTGACTATGATAGGCGTGGTGTCCGAAAGCCAGGTGTCCTCTGTCTCCTGCGGGCTCTGAGTGTCTCTGCTCTCTGGAGAGTAATTCCCTGCTGTGTAGGGGCTGGGAGTGGGGTGGATCTCTGAAAAAATGTAGTAATCTGTGTCTGTCGTCCCCCCTCTGGAGCTGTCTGAGCCTGTAATGATGTCTCTCTGTGACGCTGTATGTCTAGAATGAATCTCCCTAGTATGCGCTGGTCTGCTGCCTCAAAGATCTGGCGTAGGGAATGTGGCTCTCTGAATAAAATGGGATATCTCTCTCTGATGGCTGTATATGCTCTGCATTTGCATACATAATGCTCCTCACTCTCTACCTCCTCTCTGCACAATTTGCATACCCTCCTCTCGGGGGATCCGTGCTGCTCTGCCAGTCTCAATCTCCAATCGATGTGATGAGACTCTAAGCTGACCAATAGCTACTCGGGAGCCGTGTGGTAAAAAGCCCTCCATGTATCTAGGTCTCTCTATAAATCCATCATCAGTGATACTCATGAAGTGATCTCTGTAGTATAGCATCTTCGGTGGAAGAGGCTGTGTAGGTGATATCCATGTCTCTCGTGTATAGAGCTGCGATAGGTCCTGTCTCAATACTCTGTTCCTCTCACTATGAGAGAGACGGATATGTGGTGCATCCCTGTCATACTAGAATGGTGGTAGATGATCCATGTCTAGGCCATGCTGTGAGAGAACCAATGTGTGACCTGTGCATACCATGATCCTCTGTCTCTTGCCTCAGTCAACTGTCTAGATGCCTCAAAAGCTCTGTATGACAATCTTGTCAAGGGCGCACGCGCGGAAGCAATGAGAGAGAGCAGAGAGAGTAGACGTTGGCAGATGGAAAACGCAGGTAGGGAGCGAAAGAGAGAGAAAATGCTAGGAGATAGAGAGAGAGCGCTTTCGTACGACCAACGCAGCACTGAATTAGTTATTACGTGAGTTTACAATAAGGGGCCAGGGTGCTATAATAGCCACCCAATGAATTTGCCCGACCCAGTTCACATGTCAAATGAGTAAAATAATACACAAATAACATAAGTAAAACAGGATCACTTGGGCATTTCACTTGAGGTGCACAAAACTTTAACACCCTCTCTGCAGCTCATAGTGAACATAAGTAGGAATACCAAGTCGATGAAGAAGCTACCATGGACACCCCAGCAAATCCGGAACTACTGGATACACCTCGGATTTTTGCAACCACGAGCTTGTCACCACCATAAATGCCATCCTGAGCACCAGCTGCCTCAAAGAACATTGAACTGTAGACCACACTACGTCCAAGAATCCCCATTCATGAACTGTGAACACTTCACGTCCAAAAACTCCACGAGATAATGAACTTTGGTACACACCCGTCCATAATCCCGAAAACAACAATGAATGACTGCAGCACATCCATAGTGTTTTATACGCCATGTTGGTTCCTTGCCAGATGCCTAGTGCTTTGAATTCCGACACATGGATCCAAACACCCAGAAATTGAACTCCGACACACGGGTCCAAGTCGTCAAAACGGGAGCACAGACTGCCCCTCTTCGCCACTCACATGTCTCTCTCTCTGGCTGAAGCACGTGGCATCCACCAAGCTAGAATGCTGGAGCATGTGCCAGTGTAGTCCTTGCCACACCGGCAGAAGCCTTTACATCCCTGGTAGTATCACTGTCACTGTCATCCTCGTCAACTTTGCCTTTGCCTTTGTCATTCGTCGAGCCTTGAGCTTTAGCTTTGGATTTGCAATCCCGAGCCAAATGCCCTCGCTTTCCGCACTTATAACAACGGCTCCTAGACTTCTTATTGGATTCGGATGCAGCATGTGCCGATTCTACATCCTTCGGAACTCGAATCTTGCCTTGGGAAATGAACACTGCTTCCTCCTCAATGAGAAAAGAGTTGAGATCATCAAACTCCAGCTTTTCCTTCGTGACTTGTAAGCGTAATGCCCTCGAGACCATCTCGTACTCCTCAGGCAACTTCATAAGAACCAAGGCAGCTAACTGGGTACTAGTTAACGCACTATTCATAGCCGATAACTGATCATGGATAACCTTTGCCTTCATTAGAAAAGACTGCATAGAGGTCCCGGCTTCAAACTTGATGGAAAACAACTGGCCGAGAAGGGTTACTGCTCGCATTGTCGAGTCTCGATCAAACATTCCTGCAAGCTTTGACCACATTTCCTTGGCAGTCTTCAAAGTCTGTATGGCAAGGGAAATTTCCTTGGTCAGAGATTCTGCAATCGCCGACATTGCCTTCGCATTGTGAGCATCCCAATCCACAAGAGATTTGAGAAACTCCTCCTCCTGAAGACGTGTGAACCGATTGCTATCCCTTCGGGGACGTTCCTCCGAGCCATCAACAATGTCCCATAAGCCTTTTCTGCTAAACCATAGCCTCATGATCAAGTTCCAATGCGCATAATTGTCGCCATTCAGTTTGTCGTCCTTGCTCGAACACGGGAGTCCCATCTCGAAAACTCCGTCCACCTCTTCTTAGTCGACCCGGTCTGCCCGCTCCAAAGTCTGCCAAGCACAGAGAGGAGCAGTAGCATTTTTATGAAACGCTGCCAGTAAAGAGTCAATTTTTAATAACGCTGGAGTCTCAGGACTTTAGACTAGCGTTTATAAAAAAAAAACGTTTTTTTACAGACAGCGTAACAAAACGAAACACTGGCGCTGGCTCAGTCTGGCTTGACGCTGGCAGACAGCGATCTCCTTCTGCTGCACAACTTCACACCCAGATGCTCTCTCGCGATCAGAAGAGGCCAGGCTCTGATACCATGTCAAGGGCGCACACGCGGAAGCAATGAGAGAGAGCAGAGAGAGTAGACGTTGGCAGATGGAAAACGCAGGTAGGGAGCGAAAGAGAGAGAAAACGCTGGGAGATAGAGAGAGAGCGCTTTCGTGCGACCAACGCAGCACTGAATTAGTTATTACGTGAGTTTACAATAAGGGGCCAGGGTGCTTAAATAGCCACCCAATGAATTTGCCCGACCCAGTTCACATGTCAAATGAGTAAAATAATACACAAATAACATAAGTAAAACAGGATCACTTGGGCATTTCACTTGAGGTGCACAAAACTTTAACAATCTGTCCTGTGGCATCTCTCTGAATTTGTCTAGCAGGCATATAGTCTGGAATATGGCCTCTACCATCATAGGAGGCGCAGCAAACTCTGCTCGGATAATGTCATGAGGTGCTGACGGTTTGCTACGTATCATGCGTGCCATCATGAGGGCCTATGGTCTCTCTATCTGTGTCCACCAATGGGTAGCAAGTCCTGGCGCCCATACCGCTGCTCCATACATTAGTGCCGGTGTGACTAATGTGTGAAATAGCCACCCTTTCGTTCGGGGTTCCTGAAAATGCGCCTGGTGGCACTGTCTCTCTAGCATAGCCAATGCCGCATATCCCCGTGCCAATTTGGCTTTGACTGCTGAACCCATGGTGAAGCGCGTGGCTGTTGCAGAGAAGGTAACCTAGCGTCGTGTGAGAGTGAATAGGTACACGTATGATGTCACCACCTCCACCTAGCGTCGTGCGAGAGTGAATGTCAGCTGACTCCTGCCCTGTCTCGATGTATGAAAGACCATAACCTTGGTTTTCCCAAGGTTCACAGTAAGACCCCTCTGTGTGCAGAAATCATCGAGTGCATGTAGATGCTGCTGTAGACCTCCTGGAGACTCAGACACTAATACAATATCATCAGCATAAAGCATAATATGTACTGAGGTACCTCCTACATCAACTCCATCTCCGCCTCCCCGTGTAATGAAGTCAGCCACCTCATCAATGTATAACCCAAATAGCGTGGGGGAAAGTGGGAATCCTTGCTTCACACCAATGGTGCTAGCAGTAGTCTCCGACATACCTCCTCGGCATCTGACTCGCCCAAAAACCTGCTCATATAATGCATAGATGCCCCATGTCATATCTGCTGGTATGCCAAGAGACTGCAGGCGCTGAAAGAGCCTCTCTCGTGGTATTGTGTCAAATGCCTTGCAGAAATCCAAAGCAGCAATAGAGCTTTCTCTTCCTCATTCTAGCCTGATCAATCATACATCTCAAAGTGAATCCATGGTCAGTGGTAGAGAAAGCTCTTGCTCGCTCAGCGTATAAGCTAAGCTCTTGCTCCAACACTACACCATAGAGTTTGGCCAACACGTGGCCAACCATAACCGTCCTGTAGTTGTTTGGATCGAGCATATCCCCTGTTTTGTGGATCGGCACAATGGTGTGCATCGTCCACTCCGCAGGCAAACCCTCTGCTAGTGCCCTGTTAAACAGGTGTGCAAGAAAAGGAGCCAAAGAACCTAGTGCATATATGAGATGCTCACCCTGTAGGCCCATATGGTCGGCGGCCCGTCCATGCTGTAGGCGGTGGATAGCTTCCTTTACCATCGAGTGGGTAAAGAAGCTAGCTGTGGTAGGTCGAGGCTCCTGTGGCTGAGGTATAGGTGGCTGCTGTGGGGCGTGGTATAGGCCCTCTGCATATGTGTGCCATGTCTGTGGGTCTGCAATGGGTGTCGGTGTCCGGGGCTCTCTGAAGTGCCGCCATGAGATAGGGCTATCTCTACTCATGAAGAAATGAAAGATCTCTAGCTCCTCTATCTCTGCGAAGGCCCGCCTTTTGCAGTGAGTAAGTCTCCTCATCTCTCTCCTCGACTCCTGCTCTGTGATGGCTCCCAAGGCTCGCTGTATGCGGAGCCATGAGTATAGGGCTCTGCACTCGTCATCATACCATCTGTTCTGGGCATAGTCCCAGATCTCGCAGGCTCTCCTGAGTGGACACGATGTGGGAAGCTCTGTAATGCAGCCGTCTGTAGGAGTGATGCCAGCTGGGCTGTAATAGTATCCATAGGTGCCAGGGGATCCATGAGTAGGAGCCCATCCTCTACTCTGCAAGTGTATATGTCTGCCATGTCATGTGTGAAGTAGATGGTAGTGTGTGGCGTCGGTATGTGGGGGGCTGGTGATACTGGTGATCCGGCTAGTGAAAATGCCAAGTATGTATGATTTGCCCCAATAGGACGAGGTGGGATGGAGAATGAGTTGACAAGGTGTGATGCCTCCAAAGATCCCATAATGTAGTCCACCACCGTGCCTCCGGTCCGTGTATGACGCCCATCTGGGAAGCATGTCAGCCCTCCTGATCCCGGCCACTGTAGCATCCCGTTATAAATAATGAGACGATGCCTGGCTCCCAACTCTAGTAAGTGGTCCCCATAATGTCCTCTGTCTGGTCCAGTGTCCTCTGATGCCTGACTAGCCCCTATCTCCTCTAGATCCAAAGAGTGGAGGATTTCCATGTCATCATAGTCATACACCTCACACTGTCTGCTCTGTGTGTGGGCATTGAATTCACTCGTAAGAATTACTTCCCTAGTGTAGAATAATGCATAATCTCCTCTGACAGACAAGTGTATGGCGAGGCTCCTGTCTCCTCCTCCTGTGGCATGTCCTCTGTAATGACATAGGAGGATCCTGATGGAGGAAAGTAACATAGGGCTATGTATATAACCCTGTCCTGTGAGAGCTGTAAGCTGATCCACATGTATCTGGCCTCTGGATCCTGTGCTACCACTCTCAGTCTCCCCTGTAGCTCCCGTCTGAATAGAACTGCTACTCCCCCCGACCCTCTTGAGGTACCCTGGCGTGTGGTCCTCCTGTATGCTCACTCCCACTGGAATCCCTCTACTCGAGGTAGCCCTCTCTCTGGGCTCTGATGTGTCTATGTTAGAAGTATGATGTTTCTCCCCACCATAACATGCTCCAGTCGTCCAAGCTGCACCCATAGTGAACCATTACAGTTCCATACTGCCATGTGTATCTCTGTCAGTGGCCTGGTCTGTGTGCCATAGGCCCCAAACCGCTAATCCATGGGCCGGCCATCAATGATGACCCGACCATCTCAATAGAAGGCCTTCTTGCCTTCTCTCCTCGCGTGTAAGACTCGTGGCATGCAAGCTCTCCTATGCTCTAGCCGCATCCTCGTGAGATCATCATCCAAGAAAATAGGAGCTCCCTCTAAGCCTCGTAGTATGACCCTCTTCCTCATGAAGGTGACCCTCTCCGTCTCTCCTGCAAACTGTAGGATGAGGGCTCGCTTGCGTGTTGAGTCTTTCCCGGCTCTCCATGCTTTGGTGAAGGGGAGAGGGTTCTCTTCCCTGTAGCCTAGCTTCATGCATAGAAGCTGTCCATCTTTCTCGGGAGTGGAGTTGGGTGTCTCGGCTATACCTGTGACTCGAATGTTGAGGCGGCGGGCATGCCTCATCTTCTCCTCCTCAATGGTGGTGTGAATGATTTGATGTTCGTCCCTTTGAGTCTCCTCCCTCAGTTCTTTGCGGATGTTCTTCTTCACCACCTCAACCCATCCTGACTGCTTGGCTTCAAGTTTTCCCTCCATGTCCTTTGTGATCTCCTTGATGATCTCTTCTTTGATGGCCGTGAGAGTGTTCTCATTGATCTCCCCTTCTTCCTTCTCGGTGTTCTTGAAGGCTACCAGTTCCACTTTCAATGCACTCACATCCTCCTTGAGTGCTGTGTTCTCTTGTTCAAGGCCCGTGACCCGTGCTTCGAGGGCCATGATGTGCCGATGTAGTTTGTTCTCCACCTCATTGAGGTTTGAATCGGATGTCTTCTTATTCGCCTTCATTAGTGCCTTCATTATCGTCTCAAGGGCTCGAGTTTCTCTTGGAGACTCGGGGCCATTCCTCGAGATTGAGGAGAGAGAGAGAGTTATGTTGCTGCCTTGGGGGCCTGAGCAAGGGTGGGTGGAAAAAGGGGGCAAGTCAACCCTTGCATGTGTGCCACATCCATATAATATAGAAGTAAAAAATATTATATGTAGAGTGTCCTTTCACACTTGATATCCAAGGGGAAACACCACGTGGGAAAAAGTGCCCTTGGTTAAGCCCTGTTCACACATAGCATTTCCATAAGTGAGCATATCCCTACATGAGAGAGACATAGAGAGGAAACACAGGTATAGACCTGCTCTCAATATCATCAACCAAGAATACAAGTCCCGAGCAAGAGGAGAGAAGGCCTCGAATGTGAGGGATTGCAGCAAACAATGCTAAGCAATGAAAAAGAGTGAGGGTATGCCCAGCTATATATATGCCCAGATAAAGGTAGCGGACCAACTCATGACCAAGGAAAAAGTGCCCAAGACCATAGTGGTTGAGTACTTTAGGTACGGTGAGGTACGGTGAGGTACGGTACGGTATGCGTACGAGTATGCAAAGTACGCATCTGGATGAGTACTTTAAGTACGTTCACATTTAGAAAAAATGTG
The DNA here is from genome assembly GCF_041138505.1 of Cibotium barometz. NCBI lineage: Eukaryota > Viridiplantae > Streptophyta > Polypodiopsida > Cyatheales > Cibotiaceae > Cibotium > Cibotium barometz. The sequence goes on along the minus strand of NC_141089.1, from coordinate 4,791,253 downwards.
TATATAAAAAAAAGTAGAGAGAGATGGGGAGAGAGAGAGAGAGAGAGAGGAGAGAGAGAGAGATGGGGAGAGAGACGGGGAAAGAAAGAAAGATATATTAAGCGTCTACTAAAGATCCATTGGGCCTATGAGACCAAAGTGATACAATGATGTCCATGGCATATCTCATCATAGAATGGAAAATAAAATAGAAAGAAAACGTAAATATAACTCTCTCACTGGGGGGGGGGGAGAGAGAGAGAGAGAGAGAGAGAGAGAGAGAGAGAGAGAGAGAGAGAGAGAGAGAGAGAGAGAGAAAGAAAGAAGAAAGAAAGAAAGAAAGATATATTAACGTCCTGTCGAGGCCAAAGCTGACCTATAGGACAGATCAGAATACATCTTTGGTTACAATCCACTTCGGGGTATCGGTTAAAGAAAAGTGCATGTGGGATCAAAAAGAAACTAACTTCAAAGCTCTCATGACTCATGAGAGTTACATGTTACAATGGTAAAATCACCATGTGCTTAATGTGATTAGATATGTATAAGTATCAAGTTCATGTCCTTCAAAAGGAGGGTGGACCTTTAAAATCTTTGATGATAGCTTTTCCTCCTCTATAGACCGCCCACTTCCCTTGTTTCCTTGCTTCTCTGACTTTGGCCAGTTCCCCCGCTCTATTCTTTAGTTGTAGTGGGGTCAACTCATCAGAAATCCACACCGAGGTACCTTGCAATGATTTAGTCTGCTTCATTACCTTGATCTTATCAATCACAGAGAGAGAGACAATGGGCATCTTGAAGCTGGACAGCGGCAGACGGACGGGCGCAGAAAGTCACGTGCAGGTACGGTACACAGGTACGAAAACGTGACGGCAACACGAGGGAATTTGGGAAAAAAAAAGGATACGGAACCCTAGGCAATGCGAACCGACTTCCAAAAAAAAAGTCCAAGTTGTGTTGTTCCGTACGACGTACGGATCCGTACTGTACGGACTTAATCTTTCTGTACCAGTACGGAATGCAACTATGCCCAAGACTGCATAAAATGGGGATAAAATATGGGAAAAAATATGAGGGGTGACCAACCCCTCTAGCTAACATGGTCAACCCTAAAGGCTAAAATAGGACACCACACAGGAAGCGAGCAGCAAGGAGATGATGTCTAACACCCCCTCTCAGCACCAGATGTTGAGTGAACTCCAAGAAGCCAGAGATGCCGTCCTCGATCATAGATGAAAGACTGTAGAAACAGGTACCAGGAAAGCTCCACAAGCAATCTCCTCAGCAACTCAGCTACAAAAGCAACATAACAAGCTGCCAGGTACACCGCTCCTCTGGAAGAAAACAACCATGTTGGCTGTGACGTGCTGCTCCAAATAATGGTTCCAAACCCAAGTGTAAAAACACTCTCCGAAGTCGTATGTCGTGTTTCCAGCCTGGAGAAGGTATGAAAAACCTCAAAACCAACCAAGATCAGATCCCACAGATAATCAATCCTAGGGGAAGCAAGGTGCTCCTCACTGGAACCCTCTGAGTCTATCTGCTCAAACTGTGTAACAAGAGTTGCCAAATGTTTAAAAGAAGAATCCTCTAGAAAGGTCGGCATCACAAGATGTAAAGACTAGAAAAGATGAGGTCCATCTGCTCACACTTCGTACCATGAGTTGCCCAATGCTATACACAAGCACACTCCACTGAGGTGGGCATCGACAGATGAAAGGACTCGACATCCCCCTCTGAAAAAAGATGTCGCTGGATTGGTACAAGCCCAACCTGATTCTGATCTCAATCCAAAAACTCTAGAAGTACCACTGTGCCCCAAGCACGGTTAGCAATTACAGATCCAAAGCATCCCACTAGGTGGTCCAAAAGTCCATCCTTCAAAACAACAAACCTGCACACCGCATCAAACCCAATGTAGAACTGGTAGGGGGAGGGGCATCCTCAGAAGCATCTCAAAGATAGGAAGAGGTAGGCTCCTCACAATGAGGAAGGGAAGCGAGAATATAAACTGCAGTGGTAACAAAGTCCTCAAAAGCATCACTGATAGCAGAAGACTCTTCCATAAGTAGAATCAGATCCGAAGAATCAGCAACAAATAAGTGATCCATGTGAAAGGATCACACCTCACAGGTAAAACACCCTCCTTTCTTTGCAAACACTGCAAAGAACACAGGCTCGGACAAAATAAACTGTACTCAGGATCTCTGAAAAGATCACTACACTCCAAAAAATCTGTAAACTCGTGTCAAAGAAAGTCTCCACAGATACAAAACAGCTCCCGAAACTGATCCTCAAGTGAAGTAGTTGGAGATGGGCCCCCCTTGAGTGTAGAAAACTCCTTTGGGAAGCAAAACGCAGCCAAAAACACTGCTGTCCAGCAAAAAACAGCACTCCACCGCCAATAGAAGGCAAGGAACATGAAGAAACTGGGTAACTGTGTAGGCCAGGAACAAAACACAGATATAGATGCTCCAAAATCAGCAAAACGCTGACTGAAATCAGAAATTCAGTATCCTCCTCAAGTACCAAACTGCCTCCAAAGCCACAATCCAAACAAAACCCTCTTTGCAAGTGATCTGTGTCCACTAGAGAAGAAAACGCAGCCAACCAGAGGGCTGCAAACCTGAAAATTCAGGGCAACCAGTGTCCACACCTCATATGAGGAAAAAATGCTGAAGAGAAGGTACCTTCGGGCATAGTCACATGGGACACGAAATGGGGACGGGGAACGGGGATGGAAAAGATTGAGAATGGCCATTCCCTATGACTATAGAGTGACATGGGACGGGAATGGGAACGGGAAGATGCTGCCATCCCCAACATTCCGGAGTCTAAAAATGCCCATTCCTTGTGACTGCCTTCGGGTCCAACGGAAGAAGAAGCCCAAGTGAAGGTAGAGCTACCAGCAGAAATCAGTCCAGAAAAACGCAGCAACTAGGGCTGCAAATCTGAAAACGCAGAGGTAACAGGAGCAGTAGATAGGACAGATTGTGTAAAAGATGACCTCGGGCTGCAATGGAGAAGCGCTTGGAAGAGGCAGGCGACCAGCAGCAAACCTAAGGAAAAAAAAAAACGCAGGAGGGAGAGGAGGGAGCATCCAAAGCTGCAAATCACCGGCGCTCTGATACCATGATAGAATGCACAACGGAAGATGGAAAGTGCAAACATAGGAGGGAGAGTGAGAGAGAGAGAGAGAGGGAGAGGAAACACAGGTATAGACCTGCTCTCAATATCACCAACCAAGAATACAAGTCCCGAGCAAGAGGGGAGAAGGCCTCGTATGTGAGGGACTGCAGTAAACAATGCTAAGCAATGAAAAAGAGTGAGGGTATGCCCGGCTATATATATGCCCAGAAAAAGGCAGCTGACCAACTCACGACTAGGGAAAAAGTGCCCAAGACTCCATAAAATGGGGATAAAATATGTGAGGGGTGACCAGCCCCTCTAGCTAACATGGTCAGTCCCAAAGGCTAAAATAGGATACCACACAAGAAGCCAGCAAGGAGATGATGTCTAACACCCCCTTCCTCTTCTTCTTTGTTGCAGAGGCAATGAGCAGTTTTTTGTCTGCTTAGGGGACATGGTTACATGGTCTTTGTCTCCCCATCAGATCTCAAGAGGAGCTTCTAGACTCAGAGTTTGCGGATGATCTCTCAAGAGAGGAGGGGAATCTTCAGATATTTGCACAGGCAATCGAGGACTTTTGTTTGGCCTCAGGCATGCAGATCAACTAGCACGTCATGTGGTTTTTGGGTTGGATTCTCACCCACCTCCTAGTTAAGTCTTTTTAGTGGATATATAGCAACACCCTAGTCAGATATTTGGGATGTCAGGTGGGGATCGATATCTCGCTAGAGCAGTAGCTTGCCCCTCTTCTTTTGAGCATTCGGAGGAAGCTCCTTTAGTAGAGTACCTCCCGGATCTCCCTCATTGGTTGCTTGGTGGTGGCCAACCAGGTGCTCAAGACCACCATGTGGTACATCACTTCCTGCCGAGCGTTTTCTCGGCCATGCCTCAGACAGGTGCAAAGGCTGATCCAGATTTTCCTCTAGGCAAGGACAGATGGTCGGCCCCAAGGGCCAAGGTGGCCTGGAGGGTTATTATTCAGCCTTGACATCATGGAGGATTGAGCATCATCGATCCAGCTACTCAGAGCAGAGCCCTTCTAGGCAAGCTGGTTGTTCGCCTTCAGCCAGGGGGGTGCCTCGGAAGGATTTCCTATGTGCTTGGATTTTGGCTTGCACCCCGTCTCTTCGTGGACCCTTGACCCCCAATGTGAGATGGATCTGTTGGGGTAAAGGCATTATGCCCACCCTTATAGTGTGTACAAGCCCATAAGTTATAGTACATAGTACACTTAGTACTTTTAATGTACTAAGTGCACTATGTGTACTAGTGCAATATACATGTGTGATAGGGGAGTCACACACTAATCATCATGAGTTGACTTATCCCCACAACTCTCTCTCTCTTTGTCTCGCCTGCTGTTCTCCCCTCCCGCTGCCTGCCTGCGCCCCCCATCTCTCTCTCTCTCTGCCCACCTCTCTCCCCTCTCTCTCTCTCTCTCTCTCTCTCTCTCTCTCTCTCTCGCCTGCTGTTCGCCCCTCCCACTGCCTGCCTGCGCCCCCCATCTCTCTCTCTCTCTCTCTCTCGCCCTGCTCGCCGCCGCCGCCCTGCTCCTGTCAACGCCGCCTGCTGTTCGCCCTGCTCGCTTCCGCCGCCTTCCCTCCCGCATGCTGTCCCCCCTGCTCGCCGCCGCCACCTGCTGTTCGCCCGGCTCGTTTCCGCCGCCCTGTCAACGCCGCCTGCTTCGCTTCCCCCTCCCGCCTGCTGTTCTGTACGCCGCACAGTTCTGCTGGCAATGGCCAGTCTATTGCTCCGTTAGGCTGTTTGCGCCCCTTTCCCCACCCACCCTTGCTCAGGCCCCCAAGGCAGCAGCATAACTCTCTCTCTCTCTCGGTTCTTCCATGGCTTCCCCCTTGCGCAACCCGACGAAGGCGACCTTTATGGTCACAAACAAGAGGATAACAAATGTGGAAAAGGAAATGAAGGAATGGAAGGCAGAGATGGAGGGATGGTGGAAGGAGAAAGCCAACTTTCTCCAAATGGTATTCAATGAGGGTAAGCGGTGGAAAGAGGAGAAGGAGGACCTCATAGCGGAAGTCAAAGACCTTCACGGGGAAGTCAACAAGCTCAAAGGCGTAATTTCAGCTCTTCAGAGGGAGCTTGCAGAGGCCAAGGCAAATGGTGGACTTGAAGAAGGTGAAATTTAGCCATCCATGATAGAAGAGCTCAAGGTTATCAAGGAACAAGTACGGGCAATTAAGGAAGAAGAGAAGCAAAACGAGGCAAAGACTTCCTCATGGGTGGAAGTCATCACCAAGACGCAAAAGAAGATGGATGAAGCGGAGAAGTGGATAGAGGTCGCCAAGAAGGGTAAAGGTAAGGAGATAACAACCCCTACACCTACAATCATCAACATGACTTTGGAAGAGGAACAACGAAGACGTACACGTGCTTTGCATGTGAGGATTACTGGCCTTAAAGACGGGGATAAAGTTGAAGAGGAGGTAAAAGAGCTTATGGTGTTGATGGGGATTGACAGTCCGGCCCACGCAAAGGCCTGGAGAGTGGGCAAAAAAAGCGGAGGCAACGGGGAAACATCAAAGGAAAGAGCTCTCATACTTCGCTTCCCCTCTATTGAGGCAAAGAAGGAGTTCTTGAAGAGACGACCCACTTTAAAGAATACAGGCATTTTTCTTGGTGATGATCTTACTCTTTCACAGCTTGCACATATGAAGGAAGTTATGCCAGAGATTAGAGCGGCAAGAGAAAAGGGAAAGATAGCATTTTATAGAGAAGGGAGGGTGGTCATCGTGGAGCGACGCTCTACATGACGGTGCGAGACCTATGGGACCAAATTAAAGCTGGCAGCCTGGAACTGCAATGGATCCCTCAGACTTGATGTAGGTGCCTTTGAGGACAGCTTTAGAGATAGAGATATAGTCTTCTACTCGGAGACTCACCAGGCCCCTGGTCATATGATGCCACAGGTGACAGGATACAGATGGGAGACAGCTTGCAGGGTAGGGACGAGATCGGTACACAGTAGTAGAGGATCAGGAGGGGTGGCAGTTCTTTTCAGGGAGGAGCTGCAACCGCTTCTACACATCGTTCGGAGAGATGATCAGGCCAGATATATGTGGGTGAGACTGAGGGCCGACACAGGCAGATTCCTGTATATTGCCATATGCTATTTTGCTCCTAGTACATCGACATATGCAGCACCTAGAGGGCAGTCTCCTTTCTCTGTGCTAGATGATGACATATGGGAGTTCTCTAGGGATGGAGACATCATCCTGTTAGGGGACTTTAATGCCCGGACGGGCAACCGCCAGACAGCCTTTTATGATACCTAGGAGGAGATGCTGAGAGAGCTGGACACTCTGGATATGGGATTAGACAGACGCTCACAGGATGTGGAGTGCACAGAGTATGGGAGATATTTGGTAGATATGGGGACTGCACATGGGTTGGCCATACTTAATGGCTTGCAGAGGTTTCCGTCAGCAGCTGGATTTACTTGCTTTCCACATAGACATGGTGCTAGCACAGTGGATTATGTTATGGCTATGCCCAGCTTTGTTTCATGCATTGAGGACTTCACAGTTGGATCTCGGCCCATTGGGGTAGTAGTGGATCATGCATTGTTGACATTGACTATCTCTTTTCACTTTACCACAGCTCAGAGGACACGAGGGGCAGATCACACTCGATATACTTTTACCTCAGAGACTGATGCTGTCTACACAGATGGGATTTATAGACGTCTGTACACAGAGGAGCCAGGGAGACCTTTGGAGGAGTTGACCCATATACTGACAGAGACTTTACATGATGCAGCGAGAGAGGCATATCCACATACTCAGCCTGGACAGAGACAGCGTTCTAGATGTATGCCCCAGAACAGTTGGTATGATGAGGAGTGCAGAGAGACCAGAGCCCGACTGCAGCGGGAGGTTGCTTTGGGAGTCACTACTCACCGACAGTCACGTATTGCCTTCCGACGCCTTGTGCGAAGGAAGAAGCGGGCCTTCCTTGCTCAGCTAGAGCAGGAATTATACCAGCTGTTCTTGAGCCAGGATTCGAGGGAGGCTTGGCGTCTGTTTCATGAGTCCTCCCCTGCTTTGGCCATCACTTCTATAGAGGTCTGGGGTAGTTATGCAGCATCTCTATATACAGTTCCTGGACAGACACCTTTTCCTGACCCGCCAGCACCATGCCCACAGACATGTACTTTCTTTACCGCAGAGGTGGTAAGGAAGGCCATTGATAGGATGAAGACTGGGAGAGCATATGATCATGATGGATTGGTCGCTGAGCACTTTATTCATGCGAGAGACATGCTGGCAGAGCTTCTAGCAGTGATGTTCAATCGTGCTATGTGCGAAGGCTTACCCGAGACTTGGAGTAGGTCCACCATCGTGCCTATCTTCAAGTCAGGGGACCCTATGGAGCCAGGTAATTATCGCACTATTATGATTGGTCACACACTAGCACGATTGTATGCATCCATTCTTGAGCAGCAGTTGAGTAGATGGGCAGAGAGAGTTGGCATTCGAGCAAAGGGACAGGCAGGGTTCAGGAGAGGTTTCTCTACTCTTGACCACATCTTGACTCTACGGGCCATTATTGAGGAGGGCAGGTCGCATGGGCGACGGATTTATTGTAGCTTTGTGGACTTCCGCAAAGCATTTGATACAGTGCCCAGAGCCAGATTGATGAGGCGATTACAGGAGATGGGGGTACCACAGAGCTCATATGGGGGATTATGGCTTTATATAGATCAGTTTTGCAGGACAGGTACGCACCCCAGAGGGGGTCTCAACTTTGGTTCACTCCACTATAGGAGTGAAGCAAGGTTGCCCGTTATCTCCTTCACTGTTTGGTATGTATGTGGATGAGGCTTCTGACTACATTGAGAGATTGGGGGACAGAGGAGCCCAGCTAGCAGGTACATGGATCCCACTATTGTTATATGCTGATGATATTGTGTTGATCTCTGACTCCCCTGAGGGTATGCAGCGTCATCTGGATGCTTTACATGAGTTTGCACATGATAGTGGATTGTCTGTCAACCTTGGCAAAACCAAGGTTATGGTGTTTAACACCACGCCACAGTGGGTTAGGCGATCAGCTTCCACATTTACATATGGGCAAGAGATTGTGGAGTATACAGATGCATATACATATCTTGGGGTAGTATTCAGTGGGCCAGTGTTTTCGATGAGGAGAGCAGCAGAGACTAGATTGACTAGAGCACATGCAGCCCTGGGTGGTTTGGAGAGGATGTGTTCGCAGGTTCAGTTTCAGGAACCTCGAACGAAACTTTGGCTTTTTGACACTCTAGTGACATCAGCTATGCTTTATGGAGTGCAGATATGGGGACCTTCAGTGGGCCATCACAGCGCAGGCGGGTGGAGAGGTATGGAGAGGCCTTTGGTATCTATGATTGCTAGGATTATTAGAGCCAAGGCCGTGGTACCTCATGAGATTATTCGAGCAGAGCTGGCGGCTGCCCCTCTGGTGATTGAGGCTCTTACGAGATCAGTCTCCTACATACATGGCTTGTGGGATCTCCCCCGAGACAGATATGCACGCCTCGCCCTGGAGTCCTCCCGACAGTTAGCTTTACAGGGAGACACGGCTTGTTGGTATGGACAGATGACATCTTGGTTCCAGGCACATGGTTTTAGCATGGACAGATTGCCTCCCTTCCAGTATTCTCTGGAGGCACCCTCTCTCACTCTCACACGGACAGAGATTACCAGACTCATCCGTCAGGATTTAGTTCAGCTGGACATTAGGAGGACATGGATACAGCCGACTGAGGAGCTGGGCACGAAGATGGCTTTCTACAGAGAGCATTTTCTTCAGCTCACAGCAGATGGTTTTGTGATCAGACCCAGTTACATGGATGTACACTTGTCTCATGCAGTACGATGCGCTATTGGTCAGATTCGCACATCCTCACACCAGCTTGAGATTGAGATTGGCCGATATAGAGATATACCAGCTGAGGCCAGGATATGCCGAGTATGCCATGGGGAGCCAGAGACAGAGCTGCATTATATATGCCATTGTACTGCATACTATGAGATACGTGGTCGTTTCCACTGTTTATTCAGAGAGGGTTTTGGACCACTTTCCAGAGTCATGGGGTACCAGGACCAGAGGTGTTTGGGATTGTTCTTGCTGGAGCTGCGGAGACATAGAGATAGCCTGCTTAGGCGCACAGAGAGCCAGACTCAGAGGCACATTACAGATTTCTTTAGTCCAGCCATCACTGCGCCAGATGGACCACAGCAGCAGCAGGACATGGATACCGCCCACACCAGGGGTACACTGATTGATCGTGCGACTGAGCTTGGGTGGTTCAGACGCCCACGACTACGGAGGAGGGCATCCCAGCATAGACGGAGGTTGCAGCGGCAGATTCGGATTATTCTTGCGAGGCATGCCGGACACCCAGTCAGGGTGTTGACCACAGTGGATATTGAGGAGATCCGCCAGTGTCCGATGCGGCACATATTATGAGATGGAGGCACCTCCATAGTGTACCCCTCCGTCCCACATGATATTGTATCCCCTCACTATATTCCACTCACCTCCATAGCGTACCCTCCCCTCACTATATTTATTCCAGTTCCAGTTTCATTTTCTAGGTGCCAGTAGTATCATCTTTATTTTTCATTTTCTGGGTTTTTTTATCCAGACATTGTATCAGATCCACCATGATGTAACTTTTGGTCTCATAGGTCATTATGGCCTTTTGAAGACGTTAATATAACATTTCATTTCATTTCATTTCTCTCTCTCCCTTGTTCTCTCTGTGTATGTCTCCCACATGAATCTCTAACCCTGATTCTTCTTCTCCCATTCAACTGGTATCAGAGCTGGAGGGGAGTTTGCACAGACTCAAAGCGCAGAAACGTGCACAATGGTAATCAAAGCCTGTTAGATCTTCTTGCGCATTTGTCTGTCTGTGTCGGGCATTTTGTCTGAGGGCCACCATGAGGCCTCTGCCCCAGCGCCTCACCAACGAGCTCTTATGGTGGGAGCTCTTCCTGGATGCTTCGCAATGCTGGGGCAATCGGCGTAGGCAGTGTAAGCAGCAAGGCGCTGGTGGCCAAAGAAGCGAGTGGCGCTCAGCAGCAGCGAGTGAACACAGGCGAAGCCAGTCGGACACGTAGGCTGACTGCTGGGCGTGAGCGAAGGCGAGCGTTGGGCGTTCAACTGGCTACTAGGCGCTAGGCGAAGACAGGCGAGCGAAGAAGAAGGTCAGCGGCAGCAGAAGCTGGGGTAGCGAGGAGGCCAGCGCATTCAACTGGCCTACCGGTGGCCGCGTAGATCATCTCGCGGAATCAGGCCCTGGCCAAGGACACCTCGTCCGCCTTCGCCTTACAGGACCTGACCGACGCCTCGGCTCCGCTGGCCTCGCTCGGTCTGACCCATGGTTCCGTGGCCCTGCCAGTCCTGTTCTACGAAGGCGAGCGCGTTGTGGCCGGCCCCCCTGTGAACCCCGCTGGCATCTTCGGCAAGAAGATGACTATGGACGACTCGCCAAGCGTGGTAGTGCTGTCTGGTCCTTCGCCTGCCCAAACAGGGCCACGTCTGTGACCAGCCCAAGCCCAACTACAACTGCATCAGCATCAGCATCAATAGCAGCACCAATTTTTTTTTTCTACAACAAAAAATCAGAAATTACAAGGTATCTTGCTTCAATTTTTCTTTTGAGATTTGCAATTGAGCAAGTACAATCAATCAATTGAGCAGGTACAGGTGCCGAATTGCTCAATTTCTGAGCAAAATTGGCAAAATTGGGTGACATTGGTCACAATCAGGATCAATTTGCAGGAAATTGGTGGATGTCGAAATTTGGGGCTTTTGATGTAATTGTGCAATTAAGCACTCATACATACTGCATGATGTGAGAAATCGCACATTCGGGCAAAATTGCAGCAAATTGCAGTGCAAATCAAGGGGCTTTTGTGCCGATTTGGTTGATTTGCATGCAGGCAATCGCATTTGATGCTCTGGATAATGTGTTGATGCCTTACAAGCACTCAATGTGCCTGTAAATCAAGGGGCTTTCATTATTTGGATGTATATGTGGCCAGGGGGAAGCACTGTGAAGACTCTGGATGCCTTCATGTGCGTCAATGTACCATGTATGATCAGCAATTGATCTCAAATCAAGGGGCTTTTCAAGATTTTATGCTTGTTAAGCTTGGCAAAGCAGCAGGCAAGACATTTATGCCTTGAATCCTCAGAAATCAGCTTGCAGTCAAGGGGCTTTTGCCCAATTTCTGTTCCGGACTGTTGTATGCAGTGTTCGGGACTGTAAAAGTCTGATTTTCACTCATTTGGACAGCCAGGAGACCATTTATTGCTACTGTACCTGCTGGTACAGATTTGGCACAGCTTTGTGCAAGTTTTGGCATGGCTGTACACTGATTTGAGTGAGGAAAAGGTTCAATTTCAGCTGCTGTACTTGTCGGTACAGGTTTGGTACATCATTGGTGAGCACTTGGTACTGCTGTACAGTACTTTGAAAGGGCAACAGAGAACATTTAAGGTGCTGTCCAAAATCTGCAGCAACCAGATTTTGGTGATTTCATCACAAACAGTGGGAGAAAAGTTGCATTCTTGCTTCCGCAGTGGGAGATAAAGCTTGGGAGAACAACTGTGAGCACTTTGTGTGCTTTTGGTGCAGTGTTTGCACATTTTGCAGGGAGTCAGGCATTGACAGGTTGCATATTGCTATGGCAACCACAGGTGAGAGCTCTTCATTGCTTCACATCAAGAAGCTTGAAGGCTCGCATAATTATGATATTTGGCAAACCCAGTGCTACAATGTGTTGCTCCAGAAAAAGCAGCACAAGCCTATCAAAGAAAGGGGTGTAATGCCCGCTTCTCTTACTGCTGAAGAGTGGGAAGATATGGATGAGCTGGCAAGATCTACTATCATGTTGTCTGTGTTAGACTCATTACTTTTCAGCATTCGTGAAGAGAAGACAGCTTGGGGAATGTGGCAGAGATTGCAGGACTTGTATGCCCAACAAAGTGCCTCAAGCAAAGTGTATTGGTTGAAGAAACTCATAGGTCTTCAAATGAAGGAAGGGGCGTCTATGACAGCCCATCTAAATGAGTTTAATGGTATTGTCAGCCAGGTCATTAATCAAAAGTTGGCAATGGACGATGAGTTCAAAGCCACTTTTTTGTTATGCACTTTGCCAGAGAGTTGGGACACATTCAGGACAGCCACTAGCAATTCGCATGCTATGCTGTCATATGCAGATGTTGAGGGTGCTCTTCTTCAAGAAGAGATGAACAGGAAAAACAACTCTGTTGGAAAGTCCAATGCAATGAATGCACGTGGGAGATCCCAGCAAAGGGGAAAAAGCCAAAAAAGGGGAAGGAGCAAGTCTCGCTCCAAAAAGGATTTGGAATGCCATTATTGTGGCAAGAAGGGACACATTAAAAAGCAATGCTACAAATGGAAAAATGATCAAAAAGAAAAGGGAAAAGGCAAAGACAAAGATGAAGCCAAAGATGTAAAGCCAAAGGGCAAAAGTGGAGTCAAGATTGAAGAAATCAATGTGTCACATGCAGGTGGCAGTGAGGATGAGGTCCTATTTACGTCTTCACTTGATGCCCATTCACTTCTTACAGGTGGTCATGGTATGCACTCATGGATCATTGATTCAGGTGCCTCCTTTCATGTCACAGGTTGCAGAGACTTGTTTGTCAGGTATACTACTGGCAATGAAGGAGTGGTTTATTTGGGTGATAACCATGCATGCAAGATTCTTGGCAGAGGTGATGTGAGGCTTGTGTTTTCAGATGGCTCACAGCTTATGCTCCATGATGTCAGGCATGTGCCTGAGATCAAGAAGAACCTGCTTTCTACTGGACAGCTTGATGATGCTGATTATGTTACCACATTTGGTCGTGGAAAGTGGAAGATTTGTAAGGGCTCACTGGTTGTTGCCAGAGGCTCTAAGGTGGACACTCTTTATTTCATGCATGCAGGTGTTTGTCACCATGCTAATGTAAATGCAACCGAGCTGCCGGAAATCTCTATGTGGCATAGCCGGTTGGGACACATGAGTGTCAAAGGAATGGAGCAATTGTCTCGTTTGGGTTACTTGCCTTCTCTAAAGTTTTCAAATTTTTAGTTTTGTGAGCATTGTATATATGGTAGGCAACTACAGTGCCCCCACAAGAAAGCTCTTGGACAGAAAGATGCTCAGTTAGAGCTTGTGCATACAGATGTATGTGAGATGCCTCAGCTTTCTTTGGGAGGGGCAAAATACTTTGTGTCTTTTATTGATGATGTCACACGCAAGGTGTGGGTCTATCCTCTTCGTTTGAAGAGTGATACATTCTCAGTGTTTCAGAAGTTTGTTGCTCATGTTGAGAATCAAACTGGCAAAACACTGAAGGCTTTGCGTTCCGACAATGGTGGAGAGAATATGTCCAAACAGTTTCAGGACTTTTGTGATGCTAAAGGCATCAAGAGGGAGCTCTCTACTCCTTATGATCCTCCACAAAACGGGACAGCAGAGAGGATGAACAGGACCATTCAGGAGAAGGTCCGTTCTATGTTGTCACATGCTGCGTTACCTCATGGTTTTTGGGCTGAAGCTGTTATGACAGCAATTCACCTTATAAACCGGTCACCTAACACGAGGCTTGGTGGGAAAGTGCCAGAGCAAGTATGGACAGGGAAGCCTCCGTCATACAAGCACTTGAGAGTGTTTGGTTGCGTTGCGTACGTGCACATACGCAGGGAAATGCGCACCAAACTTGATCCTAAGTCTCACAAATGCATATTCCTAGGATATGGTGACAGAGGTGAAATGGGGTATAGACTTTGGGATCCCGTGAATAGAAAGATTATACGCAGCAATGATGTCATTTTTGATGAAACATGCATGTATAAGGATCCTAAGTCTCACAAATGCATATTCCTAGGATATGGTGACAGAGGTGAAATGGGGTATAGACTTTGGAATCCCGTGAATAGAAAGATTATACGCAGCAATGATGTCATTTTTTATGAAACATGCATGTATAAGGAGCCTGCAAGGCAACAGGAGCCTAGCAGAGTCATCTTTGATGATGATGGACATCATGGACAACAACCAAGGGCTGTAAATCAGCCATTACAGCAGGAAAACCAGCCCTTAAATGGTGCTGAAAATGGTCCAAATGGACAGCCAGAGATGGCAGAAGATATCCCTATGGATATACCACAGTTAGAAGAAATACCGGGCATGATATTTCAGCCTTATGGCATGGAACAGGAGCCACCAATGGGTGATATGCAAGCTGGACAACAACCTGCAAATGATGGTCATTGGGAACGGAGGTCCACTAGACCCTCCAGAGCCCCTGACAGGTTTGTTCCAGGGGTTGACTACTTGATGCTCACTGACTGTGGGGAGCCCTCACGTTATAAGGAGGCTTTACAGAGGGCAGACAAGGCTCTTTGGGAGCGTGCCATGAAGTCAGAGATGGATTCTCTGCACAAAAATGGAACATGGAAGTTGGTGCATTTGCCTGTAGGCAAGAAGGTTTTGCCATGCAAGTGGGTTTACAGGCTCAAAGTTGCACCTGATGCAAAGCCAAGATATAAAGCCAGGTTAGTGGCTAAGGGCTTTAAGCAGGAATATGGTGTGGACTTTGAGGAGATCTTCTCTCCAGTGGTCAAAATGACCACACTTGGAGCTGTGTTGGCTTTGGTTGCACATGATGATCTGGACTTGATTCAGATGGATGTGAAGACTGCTTTTCTTCACGGTGATCTCCATGAGGAGATATATATGCAACAGCCAGAGGGTTATGCAGTAAGTGGAAAGGAGAAGCTTGTATGCAAGCTGAAAAAGAGTCTTTATGGGCTCAAACAGGCACCAAGGGAATGGTATCATAAATTTGATACATTCATGAGATCACAGAAATTCAGGAGAAGTGACATAGATCACTGCTTATACACCAAGAAAGCTTTGGATGGCAGTCTATTGATCCTCATCTTGTATGTTGATGATATGTTGATTGCCGGGAAATCTCGTAAAGAGATGGATGCCTTACAGAGGCCGAGTATATTGCAGCCACAGAGGCTTGCAAGGAGGCATTATGGCTATCTCGGTTAGTGGTTGATTTGGGCTATACAGGGGATATTCCATTGTTGCATTGTGATAGTCAGAGTGCCATCCAGTTGGCAAAGAACCCTGTCTTTCATGCAAAGACGAAGCATGTGGATGTGAAGTATCACTTCATCAGAGAGGTGATAGAGAACAAGCAAATTCAGCTTGTTAAGATTCACACGGATGACAACCCGGCTGATCTGTTGACAAAGAGTTTGCCTCCGGAGCGGTTTGCTCATTGCAGACACTTGATGGGCATTGGATGAGGCCAGTTTCAGCCTTGATATGGCCTTGTATATTATCATGTACATGCTGATTTTTTCTTTTCTTTCATTTAAGGGCACTTTGCCTTTAAGTGGGAGGTTGTTGGGTTAAAGGCATTATGCCCACCCTTATAGTGTGTACAAGCCCATAAGTTATAGTACATAGTACACTTAGTACTTTTAATGTACTAAGTGCACTATGTGTACTAGTGCAATATACATGTGTGATAGGGGAGTCACACACTAATCATCATGAGTTGACTTATCCCCACAACTCTCTCTTTTTTTTTCGTGAAATGGTGTTTTATATTATATGTAAAAATGTACATCAGCCACATGGCTCACACAGAACCTATGGCCCAAAAACCCCCCCACAAAAGATCTCTCTCTCCCTTGTTCTCTCTGTGTATGTCTCCCACATGAATCTCTAACCCTGATTCTTCTTCTCCCATTCAGGATCTTCATGGAGCCTCGCTCCCATGGCCTCAACTCCTCTGTCAAGGGCCGATTTGTAGCGAGTTTCATCAGGCTTGGGGTCACCTCAAGCCAGCCCTCACCCAGTTGCCTCTGATCCTTGATGAGGAGAGGCTCTGCCAGCTGTTAATATGGAAGCCACTCTTCAGGATGCCCACTGGCCACCCTTTGGGCAATCTCTCACATTGCATGGGGGGCCCTCAGTACAGAACCCACTCAGTCTTTGGGAGAGTGGGCCATCTTTAAGCGGCTTTCCCCATAGACACATGATAGATGCCTTGCAGCAGGGATACGAGGCTGAGATCAAATCATCCTCGCCATCGACTCAGCCATCCCTCCCGTGGGGGAAGCTACAGGGAAGTAAGCGTAGATTGCGAGAGGCTTTTCTGTGCACATGGCATCCAGGGTCCCTTTCTCTCTCATTGGGATGGCGAGGTCACTTGGCATGACTTGCCGCCAGTATATTGTGCCCCCCCCCCCCCCCCCCCCCCCCCCTGCCCCGGCCCGGCTCATACAACTCTGTCGTACTGCGCTCTCCAAGTGTGCTTGTTCCGCTTTCCCCTCCCTCACTAACGGCGAGTTTCTGAAAAGAGACTTCGATGGAAGAGAGGAAGGCGTTGAGAGACCTTTTTCGTTCTAACGTACTGCCATTTTTGGATCCTCGACCCATAGCAGATTTGATCTTTATAACTTTTTCCTGGATGGTTGATCGCTCTGAGACCAGCTACCCATGGAGGGAACCACCCTCCCTAGTTCCTACTTTGCCCCTTTGGAGGGTTCTGAGCATGTACATTTAGCCTATGGCTGTCTGATTTTTAACTAATAAAAGGACCTTTTTTCTGGGAGAAAAAAAGCTGTAGTCATTTTGCCCTAGATGACACTCGTATTGTTCTCTGTGTTTGTTGTTCGAGGATTTTAATTGGCTTTTCTTGATGTGATTTTCAGCTCACTAAGGGCAGGATTTGTTTGCAATGAACCATCCATTGTAGAAATTTGCTACGAGTTTGAAAAAGAAGTATGACTAAACTGCAATGTGCATACATATATTTATATAAGCAGCTTGCTCACAAAAGCCAACGGTTGCAACAGGTGGTTCATGTTGTCGAGGTGGGGACAAATAATGAGGTGCAGGCACCAACATCCTCGTATATTTCAGTCTCTTCTCTCACTCCAGGAAAGCTGACACGGGAATTATCGTTCATCAAAGATGAAGGTTTTTTTTGTGAGAGAGGGGATGGTATTGACATGGTCACTCATACCATAAAGTATGGGTGCACTAGCTTTACTGAGCACGATGGCAAAGAAGCGTGCTTGGACGAGTTCCCTACTTTGAAGGTAATTGAGGAAAAAGAAGTCAATGGTGACAGAGTGGCATCAATAATTGTAAATACGGAAACGGCTCGTCGTTGGGTGCTAGCCATTAATACAACCAACTTGAGCTCTTTTCAACTAGAGGCAGTTAAAGAAGCAACAGGTACTTTAACTTTTTGAATCACTTGTTCTCACTTCTTGCTTGGAATCAAGTGAATACTATAATAGCATCATGTGTGTATGGTGCATGTGAACCAGGTGAAAAAGAAATTCTCGCCCCACGAAGGACGGTGAGTTCCGTAAATGGGTGGCATATCATCCAATTTGTTACTGACCAGGCGGGCCCTTCCTTCTTTGAGCTCTCTCTTTTCTGGTCCAATGTGACATCTTCATCGCCCGAGAGCACCACAAATGTAGGATTGGAGAAGAGCCTTTTATTGAGGTTGAGGACAGATGTGAACAAAATAACACCAAAGTTAGAAAGGACACTTCAAAAGCTACCGGGCTGGGTCTCAATTTTTGGCAAATCGACTTCACCTTACCCCTTGTCTTACCTAGTAAATCTTTCAATGATTCCGAGTGCATCTAGCACCCAATAAAAACATGTGTTGACAGCATGCTAAAGAAAGCTTAGCATTTGGATAGACATTATACTCAAACAATGTGTTTTTCAGTAGTATAACTTGTTACCTTGTTGCAGATAAAGTGAAGGGGTAGGGGGATTTGAGTGCTGTTTTAAGCAAAGACTCGTCATTCCTAGGCCCTTTGTATATTTAATGGACATCTATCTACTCACACAAATCTGCAGGAGAAGCTATACGTATTCAGCAGAGTAAGTCCCAAGCATAGTGATAGAGAAAGAACCGGAGGGGATGTAGGAGCCTCAAATGTTATTTCAAAAAAAGAAATTGATTATATATGTAGGTGATGTAGATGCCAGGGTTTGAACCTTGGATTTGCACATTGTCACCCAGGCTACAGCCTTAAATATTAAATTTATTCTGAGACTGGAACCTTTGGTTAATTAGTGGGGTTTGGCCACTAAGTGGATGAGGTTTCTTGTGAAGCATATGTTTTTACTAGACATACATGAAGACAAGTCATAAATGGTTCTAGAAAGATCAAAGAATAATGTGGAATTTTTCAAGGATTGTTGTGATCTTTTTCATGAGTTAAAGCTTATAGAAGTGTAGCTAAGTGTAGCTCATGGCTCTAAATTCATTCTTTAAGTCTTACATCAGCATCTAATAGTCATTTCTTTTTTTTGGTTTATAAATCAATGATTACATTCTTCCAAGAGATCATTGTGTTCATGGCTTGCCAACAGAAGTGCATGGTTCCTCCTATGTAGTTGTCTGTGTTCTTTGTGGCTAGAAGGTTTCATGAGATCTACATCATATCATGTGCAATTTAGCCGTAGTTGTCAAGTATGAAATGAGGGTAGGAAAAAATGCTACTGCTATGAGACTTTAAATTTTGAAAAATAAGTTTAATTGAGGTACGATCCACTTTAAAAAACACTTGAAAAAAAGATATTTGTGCACATTCAGAGATGCAAAGTCTAGACAAGTTATAACTTGTCATAAAATAGTAAAAAGTTAAACACTAGTACAAAAACTCAAGAGTAATGAACAATGAACATTGAACATATGTAGTATGCCATAAATAACAGACGTGGCCCGTGGCCTTCAATATGAAATACAAAAAAGTGTGCAACACTAAGTACAAAAATGTCTAGACTCTAGTCCTCTTTCTTAGAGAAATCACTAGGGGAAAGAATGCCCTCGTTAAAGGTGTTCCCATCATCGAAGGACAATCCAAAATTGTCCTCGCTAAAGACATGGTCCTTGTCATCATACTCGGGCTCTTTGATGCTTGCAATAGAAGCACCCTTTTCTTTAGCAATAGGTGCTAAAGAGCTTCGCAAAGTTGACCCGGAGCCATGGCTCACATATGTAGACACTGTGGTCTAAGTAAGGCGTCAAACAATGCATCCGCAACCTTCTACTCGTGTGCCACCTCCAGTTGCACGACCTCTACGAGTGCAAGAAACTCAATGGTCAATCTCCTTTAGCTCCCTGTAGAGATCAGCATATATGACCTCCTCATCTGGTTCTCGCTCTTGTGGACACTCTTAAGAGTGTCTATTGTCAATTTGAACTCGTCAACACACATGAAAGCAAAGTTCAAACATTTATAAATTATTAGTCACAACTCATTATTTATAATATGCTATGAATCATCATTCATAAATTGAACTTTGAACTCTAAGAACTACTCTAGAGTATAAAGTTAAAAAGTCTTAAATATTTAATAGTCACTTGTGACAAGACTCTCAAAGCCACTTTTTGCACGTGAGCCATTTGATAACAAAATGATTTGTACCAAAAAAGTGGTCAGACCATTGACTCTTTGCTCGAGCAAAAAGTGGGTTCGTGAAAGCAGTCCCCTCTGATCATTATATCGAATGAGCTCTTGGAGCAAGTCTCTTTGCTTGTGGACAGGACGTATCCTTGGCAAGTAGGTATCCTAATCGGAAAGTAGCTCCTCATCACATCAGTGAAGAGCCTTGGTACTTTGTAGGTGGGATGCAACAAGGCTACGAGACCATGAATAAGTCTATGCATCCGTCTCACCACCTCCACTCCACAAGCGCCACAATCCTATTGCGTCGTGGAGTTGGTGGAGGAGCGGTGGGATCCCTAGAATGCAAAAAGATCACTTTAAGGTTAAGGAACGAGAAAGAGATGTGAAAACAAGATTTGAAAACATGGGACATGGGTTTACCTAATCTCCTCCATAGGAATGTCGGGGTCCTCCTCATCAAGCACAGTGGTCGCACGAATCTTTTGCTAGAGCCTCTCACTTGAAGTGGGTGAGTATTCCCAAGGAGGAGTCCTCCATGTTGGCCATGTGCTAAACCCTATACAAGGGAGTCATCACAATGACAATGGCACACACCTCGTGCCAAAAGGACTCCCTCATGCATAGCAATTGAATGGCTTGGGCCTCGTCCGCACTAGTCACTATCTCCTCTCTTAGCCATGCAATGACATCCAGGGAGACCACGATCATCTGGAGCTTCGGTTGCATGTCGTATAGCCGCTCCAAAAGAAGGCACATGTACGCAAACCGCGTGGAAGAGGGCTATTGCAAAACATAGCGAGAACCTTTACCTTCTTTGTGAAATTCACAATGGGTAGGCCTTGTGTGACCACCATCTTCACCCACTCTAGCTTCCCCACATCCTCCATGAGTAGGTCTAGACAATCGAAGGTGCAAGGAGTCCATACAATGGATGGGAACTCCGCCTCTACCAAACGTCCCAGGATGACTTGAATGATATTTTCATGCTCGACCTACATGTAACACAATGGCAAATGCAATGACATTCTTAGAATCTTGAACATAGATACTAGAGAGTTGAGACTTGAGAGTTTAAACTTAAATCGCAATGCACATGTGACATAGTAGATATCTCTATGATGGCTTGCCGTATATGACGATAGATAAAGTCCTCGGATGTTTTTTGCCCCACCTTTTCGGTATCCACGGCACATAAGAAGTATGTGCCGAGAGCACATGAAACAAGGATATTCATGATACCCCTCTTTTTCTGATCACTCCATCCATCGAAGAGGATAGAGCACGTAAGAAGTATGTGCCGAGAGCACATGAAACAAGGATATTCATGATACCCCTCTTTTTCTGATCACTCCATCCATCGAAGAGGATAGAGCAACCATACTTCGCCCATTCTTCACACATGGGTGTGAGTTTATCGTTGATCCTTTGCCTCTCGTCATTGAGCGAGGTGGTGCGCATCTCATGGTAGGTGATACCATGCCATTCGCCATTTTGTGCCATTGTAGAACCTTGAGTACATGGAAGGAGAGATTGCAATCGATGACCGTGCGTGCAATCTTCTCATTCGCGGCTTTCATCTTCGCCTTCACATAGTTGAGGTTGTTAATGTTTGCACTGATGGGGGTTTGGCTCATTACTGGAGAGCTCTCCTCCCTTGGCCTCTTTGATTGGAAGTTGGAACCGCCCAAGGCGGAGCTGGAGCTGGGACGACGGGGGGAAGAAGTCGTGGATGCAGAGGTACAAGACATGGAAGCTCCCCCACGTCCACCTTTGCCTTGGTTATGGATGAGCTCTTCATTATACCACCTGTAATTTCTTGAGGAATCTCCTTGCACGGCGCTACTTCCCCACCAAGCTTGGACACGGGCAAGGAGCCTCGTGGCGCTACTTATGTAGCCCTTCTTGCAAAAGTTGCACGTCCATTTCTATGACTCCGAATTGCCGGCGGTAGGTTTCTCACCAGTGGTGGTATATAAGGCAAAAGCCTCATGCTTTTCCTTTCCTCCGGACCTCATTGCTTGAGAGAGAGAGAGCTTGAGGGAGAGGGAGAGTTAGAGGCTAGAGCCTAGGCCCTAGAGGGCGGGACTCGGGAGGAAGAGAGCTTGAGAGAGGTAGGGGGGGAGAGAGAGAGAGAGAGAGAGAGAGAGAGAGAGAGTTTTAGTGAGGCTTGAGGCTTGAGCCTTGAGAGAGACTCGAAAGCAAGAGAAAGAGAGAGAGAGCTTATATCATCCGCCTAAGGCGGCCCACCAGCCCACGGTGCCACGGATTAAAAAACAGGCAATTTTTTTTTGCTGGAGGGCCGTTTTGGTTGAACCAAAACGAGATTCGAAAAAAACCCATTTCTCTTTCGTTTCATCTCATCCCGTTCCATGCTATACATCCGGTTGGTGCGGCACGTGTCCCGCAGACAATTATGAATTTAGCAATACACATTGATTGTGTTTCTTTGTAGCTTTAATTCTGCAAGTCTTAGATTGTGCACTTGGGCTTGGGTCCATAGTCCACATATAGAAGGGAAAAATGTTTGGAAAATTTTGTAGACCACCAGTAATTAGTAGCTCCAATTGGAGTTTCTTCAAGAAAGGAAGTCGTCAGCCACATCTTCTCTTGGAGTCTCCTTGATGCTAGTGGGCATGGAAACCTCATATCCTCCCCACATATTAATGTTTTACATAATTGGGATATGGAGAATCTTTTTTTTCCTAAGGCAAGCTTTCCATTGGACTAATGAAATCATTTATTTAGTGCATACTACAATCCTCCAAAGAGGCTAAATCAAGAACAAAAAGAAGCCTCATGTGAGGTCAAAATGCATGAGGAGCTACCTCTCTAGCTAGCCGCTCTCAAAGGGAGGCTACAATAGTGGAGGGGGTGGAAAAAGACACACAAGGGGCCTATTCTCCCAAAACCACCATGTTTTTAATTTCAATTTGTATCCACGTGTTAAGACATTAGCTTAGGCTTAGGTTTTCTTTACATTAGATTAGGTCAATTTTGCATGTTTAAATTAATGAGATTGTCAATTATACAATCAATGAAGGATTAATAGGTTTCCTTCATGTATTTAGAATTATTCAAAAACATGGTAGCTTAGTTATGTTTTTGTTTAATTCAATAGTTAGATTAGATTTTAATCTTCATTTATTAGATAATTTGAAAAAAAACTCATATTTTGGGAATCAATCACTCCATTTAATTTTATATATATCTTAAACATGTCAACTCCAAATTTGTTAGAGATTGAAGATCTAGATTCTACTCTTTAAGATCTTTCCAATGATATGTCACATGAGAGGGTTTTGACAAAATTTTGGACCCACTTTTATGACTCAAGACTCATGTTATTGTGGAGCATTCATTGTGAGGGCGAAAGTAAGGCTTTTGAATTCAATCTCATATTTTTAAATATAGTTTCAGTGCAAGTTCATAACTACCAAAGTTGAGTAAGAATCAAAGAAAATGTGATAGAGTGTGCCATTTGTGCTTGGCTATATAATGGACAAGAAAAGATTTAAGTTTGAGGCAATGTAATTTGTCATTAGAAAATAAAGATAAGAGAGAGGGTCTAGACACAGTATACCATGGAAAGTTTTGCAAGCGAGCTCTTTGATTGCCTAGGAAGAAAGTTTTCCAAGCGGGCTCTTTGATTGCCTAGGAAGAAATGGACATGTCTTTTTTCTTTCTTGTTATTACTTTCAAATGCGGTAATGAACTCAAACGGCTTGTCCTCCTCCATGGTTCTACCCTACTTCGTGTTACCCACTTTTCCTCCATGGTTCTACCCTACTTCGTGTTACCCACTTTTGAGTGGGTTTCGATTGTTATTGCATGGCCAAAAGAAGATTTTAGAGAAATTCTAATGTGAAGCCTTTGTCCTTGCACATTAGGCTTTTAGTGATGGATCCTTATGTACATGGTAAGGATAAAATATGAAATATGCAAAAGAGAGTGGAAAGAAATGGGCTAAAGCATGGAGTGTAATAGGATAGAAAAAATAGCGTAATAGGATAGTGTAAAGAAAAAATAGTGTGATAGGATAGAGGAGGTGGAAAGAAACAATAGAGTGGAAAGAAATAAGCTTAGAAGTGAGTGTAATAGGAGGATATAGGAGGTGAGCCAAACAATCATCACAGTTTCATCACTAAACGTTAATTATCACCCAGGCTAGAGCCTTAAATATTAAATTTATTCGGAGAGACTAGAACCTTAGGTTAGCTAATGGGGTTTGGCCACTTAAGTGGATGAGGTTTTTGTGAAGCATATGTTTTTACTAGATACGCATGAAGACAAGTCATAAATGGTTCTGGAGAGATCATAGAATGATGTGAGCTTTTTAAGTCCTACATTAGCATCTAATACTCATTTCTTTTTTTAGCTCATAAATAAATGATTACATTCTTTAATGTTTGAGAGGATCTCTACACTTACCAAGAGATCATTGTGTTCATGTGAAGCACACACCAATTGGTGCACGTGAGCGTAAACGAAAGCTTTCTAATATTGAAAATCTTTCGGTACAAGGCAGCACGCAAGGAAATGGAGGGTCATGGCAACAAGGTATGTTTCCATGGAATTTTTTGTTTGTATTTTTATATATGTGTTAATGTAAAGGTTTTTCCTGATAGATCTAATGGTGGTTTCATTATGTCCCAAGAATTTCTTAGTTGATGCATCTAGTGTGGGAGATACTATGCACGTTTTCAAGGTTACATAAAGAACAAAGAGATAACATCAATCATTCGTGCTCCAAATTACAAGAGGGTCCTTGAGGTGGTTACAAAGGACATTATGCAAGACATCAAGGGGCTTATTAGTGTAAGGGATGTACACAAAAGAGATGTACACAAGATGCATGTGATGAAGCCAGCATCAGTCGTCGTTCGCAAGGGTTACGAGGGAGTTTATGGAGTCATCAAAGGAGCTCTTCGTGCCCGAGGGATTCGAGGGCACTTTGTTCCTCCTTCCTACAAAGTATCATTAGAAAAGAAGGCAATGCAGATGTTAAATCAATCCTTGGTGAGAGTATATTCATGTAGAAGGAACAATAGTTTTAGATCCTAAGTCCAAGGATAGGCTTGAAGTACAGTACAACACATAAAACAACCTGCTTTGTGGACCTAAAGAACCTTCAATGACATATGATCCGATTCTATAAGGTTTCACATCAAGGTTGGGTTTGAGCATTTATCGTTTAACTTATAAATTTCCCTTATCAATGACATGAATTACTTGTGTTGTTTGGCTTGGTTTATGTGATATGTAGAATCGGAGTGAGTCCTATCGCTTATACTGAAGTTAGATGAGGCTCAAGTAGTAAAAGGGAAAAGATTGGAGAGCGAATGGGAGTCATATATATGAATGAAGCAATGGCATATACAAAGGACAAGGATAAAATCCCTTCTTTCAATAGTGTTCAATCTGAGAAGGATAATTGGTGGAGCCTTTGATGTTCCAAAGGAGAACACTGAGGTGTTGAATTGGATGCTTCAACGATGCCCTCAAATTCTAGAAGTCATCAAACAACAGATGAATGGGGAGGAGCTTGAAGTGGATGGTGTGGGCTCCTTTCGTGTGGATTGGCATCTAGGTGGTGATTTGAAGACCATAAAATGCATGTGTAATTGTGACAATAGTGCACAATGCCTCCATCTGTGTCCATTGTGCACGAAGCGGTCAATTCTCAAGCCAAAGAGCGAGGATGAGATCCGATGGGTGGAGGGGATCTTGTCTTCCGATTTACATGCAACACCTAATAGGGACACAAGGATCCAAATTGGGCACCAATTATTCCTTTCCCAATGGAAAATATACACTTTTGCACATTGCATGCCATGATAAGGATTTTTGATAAGTTGCTTAAGCTTCACATTGACTATGCATTCACTATGCAGCCAGTCAGCCCAAGCAATAAAGCAAGTGGAGGAGCTCCTCAACTCTCTGGGAGTGCATGGCAGGAATGTAAAGATTGTGAAAGATCTTAAGAAGTCTAGGACACATCATATTGTTGCTCAACAAGTGTCAATGAGCGGTGCAAAGGTGAGGCGATTCTTGCATCCTATGAACGCTCTTCATCAGAGTCTTGCTCACCACAAAGGTATATGAAGGTGGCAAACCAAGAGAGGAAATCAAGGCCAATCTTCCCCTTGTGAAGTGCAAGCATCTCCTCCTTGGTGATCTGCTTGTAGTGACCATCACAAGGAGCACAATATCTTGGATTTTTTGCAACCTCCTGAGGGCATTCAAGTCATTCTTGTTGATATATCGCAGGAGATTGCATGGCACCCAATCATCGTCCTCCTATGGTAGCTTTGATAGTCCAGGGTCTCATGTACTCCTTCATGTAGTCAAGAGTACTTGTATAGTCCTCTTGTACGCTGCCAAGAGGATGGTCGTTCAAAAGTCAATCTCGCGGGAGAAGATAAAGAAAAGTTCCTCTCTATCAGGCCACTCAATCCTCTTTAAGAACTCAAGAAACCTCTCGTATGCCATGTTTGGGTCCATGCTAGAAGGGAGTAACGAATGCTAGAAATGGAGTGATGAGTGCTGAAAGAGAGAGGATCTTCAAAACAAAGTGTTAGAAAATGAGAGAGGTCCTATAAATTAAACATTAGGCATTTAAGAATATAGCATAAGTGACCAGTAAATAATCCCAAATTTATATAAAGATATAAATTAAATCGACAAGACATAACACAAGTGGTCATTCACACAAGAAACCATCATTTTATAATAGGTTTGATACAAAACCATCTTAATTATTAAAAAAAGGCAAATAGCCCCTCGACGACTTGTGACACTAATTTTGAAGTTGAAATTTGCACCCACCGTTACTGCAGTCTTTGCAAACCTTTAAGCTATTCTCCAAACATCTTCCAATCTAAACAAGGAGACACAAGTGTAATAAATAAAACAACATATTCAAAAACACAAAGTAATGCAAATTTACAAATATCAAAGCTCACCTTTCATCGGCCAATCTTGATGCTTGCTTCTTGGACATCTTGAAATCCCAGAATGAGCAAATGCTCCCGAATATCTCCTAAGATCCATTCATTACTACATTCACCACCTCAATTGAACCATCAGGAAGAGTCATAGATAAATCTATGGGTGTATCCACACTCTCACTTGATTGCAAGGGAACCCACTCCCCATTCTTCTTCATCCATCGTTCATAGAAGAATCGAATGGATAAGCTCTGACAAGTCTTCAAGTATCGAAAGGTCACACTTGAAGGCACCAATTTACACAAGTAGATGTCACCTTTGTGTAACCCCTCCATAATATTCCATCCAATACCCAAGACATTGTCAATTTGTTCAATTTGTTCAATTTGTAATTTCGTGCAAATAAACATTGTTGGGGTGGGTTGTGGAGAAAGCTTAGAGAACATAAATGTAAGGTTCCCCCCTTCCAAAATAGGGGAAACACTTAAGATAGTCCACTAAGTCTTAACTTGGAGAAAATTTCCTATTCATCGACACCTTGACTATGCAGAGATTCAAGGATACAATTCATAGGTAAGACCTAGTCCTATCCCGCAGGGGGAGCGTGATCTTCTAAAAATCAAATCACCCATAGGGTAATTGATCATAATTTGGACAACTACTAGTCTTGATTCCTAGAGACAACGCTTTTTTCCTCATCCATGCAAGGCACAGCCGTTGGCCTAGTCTTCTAGAATAGAATTGCTCGAGAACCTATTTATCTAGCGTAGGGCTTTCACTTAATCTGTTGGAAAGCTACCCGACTAATCGGGTCCACCCGTCCATAGGATGGTGCCATTGGGGCATTCCATCCTCCCACTTTCCACCCTACTCATGCGTCAATTTTATTTTCTAATTAATTCTACCACACTGTTTGACATAAATAAACATGTTCCTTAACTAAGGCCCTTTTCACAAGGTTTGTTAAAACAGCCCTTTGCCATAGTACAATAATGCCAAAGACGAGATTTATAAAAAAAAGTTTATACATGAATCAATCCCATACAAGCCAAACCGGCTCTCTTATTATTTTCCTTTATACTGTCGATGATCTAGAATTCGGCCTTCCAGCCTCTACATGCTGGGCAAAACCCTGCGGGACCATACACCTCACCGTTGACCGCTGGCGAGGACTCAAGCCGGCCTGTCACCCTCTCAAGCTCCGTCGCTCGATCCTCCCGTCCCTCAGAGGGATGTCTATGCACTAGGGTGGGCTTATTCACCGCACTAGCCTCGGCCCTCAGAACTAGCCAACATCATAATCTCTTGCCTCAATCAGTGAACCTTAATCTCCCAATGGTATGAGGGATACCTTGGGCCATTCCCGGGCTTTGCTAACGACGCCGCCCGGCTACACAAGCACGGAACAAAGTTAGCGTTGAAGCTAGGAAAAACTTACACTCTTTCTCTTAAAGATAACGACACTGCCCAGCTACACAAGCACGGAACAGAGTTAGCATCGAAGCCAGGAAAAACTTACTCTCTTTCTCTTAAAGAACAATTTCAATACAATTCATTGAATACAGCATCACTTCAAATCGTAGCTTCATACAATTTATTTATTTATTTTTAAAGAAAAAGATACACATTTATTAACATTAATATTAAAGAAAAAAAACTCTTCTTTAAAAGATAACCAAGCTAACCTGGCCACCATTTCTTTGAGGAGGTTGTAACAGGAGGGTTGGAGCCGCATTAGGAGCATCTTCGTGCTCCTCCCGAGGTAATATTCTAGTGTTTTTAGGATGGGGCCATCTTGGACGTCGCCTTGTAGTGCTCGCTGTCCTCTCGCGGTCGTAATGCTCCAGTCAGATCTCAATTCCGAGATCGTTCGCGCATCGTATGAGAAAAAGACCACAGCGCATGAATCCTCTCTAAGGTCAAAACCTCTTGTTAAAGTCCACACAAATCGGGGGGGGGGGGGGGGGGATTTGTGAGATGTCCTTAACAAAAACGTTTTGCTGAAGAGAAGAGAGGTGCTACTGTAAGTCTCTTTAGAGGGGGGGAGAAGAGCTAAGGACACTGCCTTCTAACAAGGGGGGAGTAGAGGAAAGTTGCCTTATCTGAAAAGTGGCAGATGAGGGGGTGTTGAGAGGGGCAGCTGCACTACAGCAAGTACACTGCGCAGGGGTAGAGGGAGGTACAGACAGCGACATGACAGAGTATAGGCTACGCAGAAATGCTGCCCATGGAGCTATGGGGTACGGGTGTGGGCGCTGTGCAAAGTACGGTCGAAGGGACGGTGTGCCGGTAAAGGATGTGGATCAGTGGCCTGCATGGCTCTAGGGAAAAGGTACGGTGGCGGTTAACAGGGAAAGGAGTGGTACGCATGTACCTTATCTGGTCAGAGGCAGCATGGGTGTCCACGTAGCGGTGCATGTGGACCACACAATGGGTGGCCAACATTTGGTTCTTGTCCGGCCATTGTACGGGGCACCCAGGTGAGTGTGTACGGTCCCTTTTTTGGGATGAGGTCTCCAAATTTGGGGTGTCGGCCTCGATTTGCATGACGAACTGCCCAGGGGAGCAAATTTTTTTTTTTTTAAATCCAGGATGTTTCCCTAGTCATTGGGGTGCAGAGACCGTTCGTCAATCGGATGCCCGGTCGTACATTTATTAAGGTTTAAAGGTCATCGCTTTTAACTAAAAATAACCAAAATTTGTGTATAAGCTTGATCCAGTGTCCATTTTGGATGCTGTAAAATCTTATATTAGGGTAAAATCACGCTCAGATTCCAAATTTGGGCTTGAAATTTGAAGATTCTAAGTAAAAATGGCTCATTTGATAAAATCATTGATTTTTATACCATAAAAACTCATAAATTCATCTATGACATGGACATTTCTTTATTAGTGAAGATGGGTATGTTACAATAAATACAAATAGATGGATTGGGGCAAACCATCCAAGCCCCACAGACTTAGAGGCCTTAGAGAATTTTAAGGAGGAGTGTATGTCAGAATACATCTTGTTTTTTAAAGCATTAACACTCCACCTATCTGGAACTGGCCACTCTACACTATGTAAAGAGTCCACAGGGATCTCCTCAAGGCTACCATATTCTATCGGCCGAGAAGGGACTTTGTAAAAGTGTGTATAAAAGAATATATTTTTGTTGAAGAGGGCTCTATGATTCTCACCTGGAAACATTAGCTCACCTATTGTACTATGAAAAGCACGAAACATACCAGTGAAGCTTCTCAAAGGTTGTTCTTCAATATAGCTTGATGGGAAAATGTCTGCAACCCACATACCATAATTAGTAAAACAAAACAAGCCGTTTCCAAATAAAATTACAACCATATACTTACAGTTGGCAAGGGAGCCTATTCCTCTCCATGGAAAGAGGAAGATACATGTCTATAGCCATGTAGACATGTTGTATTATTGCCTTGATTTCTCCATTCTTATCCTTCTTGAAATGAAGAATCCTTCCCTTCCAATGGTGTTCCAAAGCACCACGGTTATTAAGAACTCAATGAGGACCTGTGGCACTTGGTTGCATATAAACCCAATCTTTTACCCTAAATGGATGCCCGATCCACTCACCTTCATCATCTGTAGTGTTGTAGAGAAGGTATTCAAAGATAGAATCACTTGGTCTCTTACTAGAGGTAGGCATAATGAGATGTATGGATGAAGAAGAGGAAGGAAAAGAGAGGGCACAACAACTTAAGAAATGATTAAAGAAATAGAAGATTATGAAGAAACAAAAGATTATGAAGCAATAGAATATTAAAGTTTGGTATGGGTGAGCAAAAGAGAGCAAAATGAGATTAGGAGGGTACAATAGCTTTAGAGATGATTATGCAATGATAGAAGATTAAAGAAGCTTGTGGAAGAGAGTTAGAGAGAGATTAAGAGCTTAGAGAGCTGAAATAAGCTTGAAAAATGGGTTTCCCACCATAGAATATGATTTGGTAGCCTTTCTTGAGGTAAAAACACGTTTTTGGAGGGAAAACCAAAATTTTAAATTTTTCAATTTTTTTTGGCCGAGCTGCACTTTTTTATTTAAAAATGTTGGCCCATGTCATTTCAAAAAGGAGATTTGACCCTTGCCTTGAACTTTGGTGTGACCTCTAGAGAGAGGTGGAAGATAGGGGGACAAGGCTAAGAAATGTAATAACTACCCTATATTTTATAACTAAAGCTAGTGGATAGAATGTGCACTCCCCCCCCTTCCCATTGGTGGATATCTTGATTAGCACTAATTTTTTGATTAGCCATTTTATAGTCCATTTTCTCCCTGATGGTAGAGATCATACCTATGTTTTCTCTTTCCCCATACCATGAGACGAAGGTGATCAATGTTGAAGTTTAGTTCCAAGTGGAGAAGGTCCACCACTTTTGAATTAAAGTCTACATATAACAAGGAGAAGCACAAAATGTTATTATCAATACATAAATAATAAACTTGTGATAAAACAAAAAGATGTTGAGTACACTTACTTAATCCCAATAGGTATATTTCATCTTCCTTTGGACTCTCATCCCCTTGATCTTTACTCTCATCCCCTTGATCTTTACTCTCATCATTTGTAATCATCTCTTCATCACCTCTTACATGGGACTCCTGGTCTCATAGATGTCATCATCATGCTCCTTAACATCATCAGTGGTGCTCTTCCTCATCATCATATTCCCCTCCCACTCTGGCCATGTCCTCTTTTTTGGGCCTTTAGGTTAACTTTCCCTTCATCATCATAGCATGCTCCTCAGCATCATCAAGGCGCCCTCCTCATCGTCATCTTCCCCCTCTCACTCTTGCTGTGTCCTCTTTTTGGGCCTTTCTATCATCTTTCCCTTCTCATCGTCTCTTTTACGCTATCATCGTTGTGGATGTGGATGTGGCTGTGAGGATGGCAAATGATAGAGACGCATCTGTTTGTGGGAGAACCTTCATGCCCTTCTCCTTGGGTTGCTACGCACAATGGCTAGCTTCTTACCCTTCTTTGCTCCTGCATCATCCAACCCATATAGTAACTAAACAAACTCCCAGTATAAACTTAAAAAATCGTACAGAAACACATATAGCGTTACTTACTTTAAAACTGCTTAGCTTTGAGAAAACTCTAGAGCCCTTGGGATAGTCTACCCACCATGGGAGGCAAGATGTCTGTTAAGTGCTATCGAAGAATTCTATGACACCGCGGGGTCAGCCAACAACATATTTTGACTGGCCTAGGCACTAGAGAATTCATATTTCTCTTGTAGGATTATTTTACATGTACGATTGCTACTTGTATATAAAAGGTACGCCATGGGATCATAAGGTTAGAGCTACTAGCCTAGGACAAAAAAGAGAGAGCTCCTTTAGCTCTCAAATTGTCAAAATTGGAAAAAAAGAACATTGCCATCGTGTTTGGAGCATGTTAATTAGTCTAAGTAGCTATTCGTGCGCACGATTTGGCAAGATTTATGCTTGATTTTGGTGCAAGGATCAAAGAAGATTGTGCTAAAAATTTTAAAAATTTTCCTCTTTGAAAATCACCAATTGAGCATGAAATTGGGTGATTTAAGGTAAATGGTGGGGAGGTGCAGACCCCTTACCTTTTTTTTGAAAAAAAAAAAGAAGATCCCCAACTATTTCTCTCTATTGCATTTATTTATTAAAAAAAAGCCCCAAACAGCTGTTTCTCTCTATTACTTTTATTTTGTTTATTTTAAAAAAAACCCATAGGCTTCCCTCTTGCATTTTTTTTAAGAAAAAAAAAAAGCGCTGGCCCCTCTCTGCTCAGCAGGCCGGGTCCACGGACCTCTCCGCCATGATTAGGAAAGCTGAAGCTTTCGCTTGGAAGATGGTCAAGATGAGTAGGACAGACGGTGACTCTAGAAGCTTGTAGTAGCCCGGTGCATCATGTTTTTTTAAAACAATTTGCTAGATTAAAATTCGGTGAGGTTTTTTTTTTCTTTCTTTAGAAAATAAAACATGGCTTTTGTAAATGGCATAAAGGTGATTTTTGCCTATGAGGATGCATTCGGAATTCCGAATTCATTCGTGGACGATTGGTGCCTCGCGTGCTTCCGAGTTCCACCTTTCCCACTGACCTCAATTTTCCCAATGCAAAGAAATAGATTCGCATGCAAATCAGCCCATTGACCTATAAAATTTACACCAATTTTGCATGTAAACTAAATTCACTTTGGTTGAGTTTGGTAGCAAGAATCATGGCGTAGTGAAGAAGAGAGAGAGAGAGAGAGAGAGAGAGAGAGAGAGAGAGAAACCAAATAAAAAAGAAGGAAAACAAAAAAAAAACCAAAGGGGAGAGAAATTTCTAGAGAGAGAGAGAGAGAGAGAGAGAGAGAGAGTTGCTCTCCCTTGCTCCCCCTTGTCCTCCCCTGCCATCTTTGTCGTTTCATGACTCATCAGTCATGTTTTGCTCTAATCCAAGCCTATATTGATCGCATTCCTGACTCTTGAGTATTGAGTTGCCTTCGTATTCTCTCCCTCTTCTGCAGCTCAATTCCCCTCACACCAAGGGTGCTTATTAACACACTCAGAAGCGGCAAATGGCTGAGAACACCTCTGTGACACTTCCAATTGGATCAAGCCAGTTGGCCATGGACTCTATGTTCCTAGAGGGAATGGTTACGAGCATACAAGAACACCTTAGGGTAGCTCTAGGTGACACCACATCCTTGTGTGGTTCCTTAGATGAAGCTCAAGACCTAAGTCGACCAGGCATTGCTACTAGCAAAAAACTAGCTAGTAGTGACGCTAGCCCGGACACCGCCCCTAACCAAAACCTTATGCCTGACGGCCGAACCAAAGAGAAAGTTGAAAGAGTACTAGCCATGTGGCAAGCTATTAATTCAATGAAAGAAGAAATTGAGATTCGTGCTCAACAAAGTCTAGTAGTTCAACCCTCCCAAGCGACCCCATAGCTCCCATATCACCAACACAAACTAAACCAGAGGCTAACCCTTCAACCATGTCCTCCAATGCTGGCCTAACTTCTAGAGGACCCTTAAGCACCTGGGCAAATGGATTTCTCAAGGCCCAAGACTGGCCCTTTAGAAATGGAAAAAGATCTTGTTTAACCCTGTTTTGGTCTAAAGAGAGAAAATATTCTAGAGAGAGGTAATACAATTTTGAAATATTTTTGGATAAATATTTTCTTCCAGCCAATAGAAAGAGATCCCCTAAAACAGAATTTTAATCAGAAATTCCTAAGTTGCATTAGATTTGGACGGTGGGTGAACCAAGGAGTCCCCTAGTTCAAAGTTCTAAGCCTTATTAAATTATTTTGAATTTAAAAATGTGATATCCTTATTCATTAAGGTTGGAAAATAAAAATAAAAGAAAAATAAAAAAATTTAGAATTATCCACAAGAAAATAATAAAGAAAGGCTCACATGAGGTGAAGGTTCCTTTCAGATATTTTAGGAAACATTTGGGAGGCTTTATGACACCTCGAGAGAGGGAAAACCCTTCATCAAGAATGCGCCTAGAAATCACATCAAGGAGGTATTTTTTATTCAAAAATATCATAAAGTGGCTAGATATTTCATCTCTCATCTCTCCTCTTCCAAACTAGATCAAAAAGTGAGCAAAACTTGTCCAAATTGGATCAAACTGAAGCTGGAAGCCTCTAGATCCCAGTTGGGCATGGTTGGTGGCTTCCCTCACCTATAAATAGACCTCCATTCCTTTGTATTTTCATCTGAGAGTAATTCCATTGCTAGTGTAATTTTCATTTTAGTGTATTTTTGTCTTTCCTCTTCCTTGCCTCTCCATTGTGAAGCTTTGGTGCTTCACTAAACCTCTTCTTCTCTTAAAGATTACCCTCTTTTCTTGGTGGCTAAGCCTCTTCTTTGAGGGCTACACATCTTTTGCAAGGTGAAGAATCAAGCAAACCAAGGGTAAGCCTAAACAATAAAGTTTATTCTCTTTTTTTATGTTAATCTTCTTCCTAACCTCCCTCATGCTTGGGAAGCATTTTATTTTATGGGTTTCCTCTTAAAACCATGCTTTTCTTGATTTATGTTATTGTTTAGATGAATTAATGTTTATGTTTATGCTTAGATTTATGCATAAACTAATTTTTATATTAAAAGTGTAATTTTGAGCATTCTCAATTCATAGTAAATACGGGAAAGTTATGGTAAAATTTTATCATTAGAAAATGAAGGTTTATGCATAAATTAAATTTTATGCTAAAAGTATAATTATGAGCATTATTATTTCATAGAAAATACGGGGAAGCTATGGTAAAATTTTTAGAAAATGAATTTAAATTTATGCATAATAAATTTTATGTTAAAAGTGGAATTTTGAGTATTTTCATTTTATAGAAAATGTAGGGAAACTATGGTAAAATTTATATCATTAGAGAACACATTTATGCATAATGATTTTTATGCTAAAAGTGGAATTTTGAGCATTCTCATTTCATAGAAAATGCGGGGAAACTATGGTAGAATTTTTATCATTAGAAAATGAATTTATGCATAATACATTTTATGCGAAATGTGGAGTTTTGAGCATCATTCATTTGCTAGAAAAATAAAGAAGGTTATGCACAAATTTTCTAGATTCATTCAATTTATGAGAATTATGGAAAGGATTATGAATATAATTCATTTAGATAAAAATAAATTAGTATGTGTGCATAAATGTTTTATTGCTGAAAGAGGAATTATGGGTATATTTGATTTTGTAAATCCCATGAGGTCGTATGCATAAATCTTTTATTCAAAAAGAAGAATATTGAGCATATTTTATTTTGGAAAATTAGAGAAAAGAATGTGGAAATATTCATAGGAATACATCGAGAAAACATGGATAAATTTTAATCGGAAAGAGGAATCATGAACATATTTAACTTTTGGAATTATGAAGTATACGTCTAGATTCTCGAGAAATGGAATCTTAAGTACACTATGAACAGGAAAAGGGATTTCCTAGAAAAAGACCAGAAACATGCTTAGTTGGATGAAATGTAAATACTTGTGATGACTGACTTATTCTTAGATTCCCTGGGAAAGGAATCTGGAATTCTTAAAAGGATCGAGGATCCAAAAGAGAACGGAAATATAGACTTAATTGAATTAAGTCGAGAAAAAGTTGCCTTTAACTGAGCCAAGTAATGGCCGAGACTTAGAAGTTATGTCAGTATGAAAAGTAGAGTAATTGTACTCTTAACCTGGTTGATTGTGGAACAAAAATTTTGATAATTAGATCAAGGAAAGTTGATAATCAAACCTGATTCGCTCAAAGTGAAAAGAGACTATCTTATTTGTGGGAATTGGATCGAGGTGTAGAAATGATGTGGATTGATGTGTAGAAATGTGTGGAATGATGTGGGTGATGTGTGGATTGATGTGGAGTGATGTGTGGAAGGATGTGAAATGTGTGGATTGATGTGGGTAATGTGGATTGATGTGGTTGATGTGGATTGATGTGTGGAATGATGTAGAGTGATGTGGATTGATGAGGATTGATATGGATTGATGTGTGGAATGATGTAGAGTGATGTGGATTGATGAGGATTGATATGGATTGATGTGTGGATTGATGTGGATTGGTGTGGATTGATGTGGGTGCATATGCATACATTTGTTTATTAAGTCGAGGTGTGGGCATGTTTTGTAAATGGGGTGACACACACATGTAGAGCACACATGGATGCACACCCACACACACACACTGACACCCCAAGAATATAAGGCCACATGTTATGTTTTTTCCTACATACATATACACATATGGTGACACTCACACACACCCTCCCACACACACACACACCCACAAACACTCCCCCACACACACATGGACATCAACCTTGGCTATCCATCATCAAAGTTGGATTTGTCCTTCAAAAAGTTAAAAAATTATATGTACATTCTAAAGAAGTCGATCAAAAATTCTAAAATCTATGCACTTTTTAAATAATTTATTGTTGCTATCACCATTTATGTTTTTTGCCTACATACATATACACATATGGTGACACTCACACACACCCACAAACACTCCCACACACACACATGGGTGCATATGCATACATTTGTGGGCATGTTTTGTAAATGGGGTGACACACACACCCACCCACACACACACATGTAGAGCACACATGGATGCACACCCACACACATACACACCCCAAGAAATAATTTTGTAAATGTAGTTTTAATATAAAAAAGAATGCCACATATTTTGTACAAACATGAGAGAGAGAGAGAGAGAGAGAGAGAGAGAGAATTAGTGTGTTAGTGCAATAAAAGTTAATAAGTTGTATTTATTTTCATGTATCTATAAGATTAATGCATGTATGTATATATGTGTATACATACGTACATACATACATACATATATAGATAAATCTAAAAATATTCCTTTCTTTGCTACACTCTTCATTCTAGGAAGACCCTTCTTTAAAATATTCATGTTTTTTGGGCAATATGCTTTTTAACTTTGATGGTGATCTTTGTAATTAGATGTGTTATTTACATGTCACATCTTTTTATATGTATACAATGGCCTAGTCATTAGAGGTCTTACGACGTGGAAAGCAGTCACTCCCAATGCAATCCAGTTAGAAGACAACTTGATGATTGCAGGTAAAAAGGTATCTTCGAAGACAAAGTCTGTTAGTTCGCAAGTATCTGGGCACGAGCTAATGACTGTAAAACCTATTGCCAAGGAGCCCAAGATATCCAAAATGTCTATAGCTGACCTTACTAAGGCTCTCCAAGAATACTTTAGGGGTAATCGAGCTCCTCAAAATAGCCATATGTACCCAAGAAGAGAGCAACAATGGTGTTCGGTTTGCTTAGGACCACATAGCACGAGTGAATGTCCCACATTCAGAGTTAAATTCAATGTGTGGTAAGTATGGCCATCAATCTAAGGATTGCCTAGTACTTAAGCATATGTTAGCAATACATGTGTGGTAAGTATGGCCATCAATCTAAGGACTTGCAATACATGTGTGGTAAGTATGGCCATCAATCTAAGGATTGCCTAGTACTTAAGCATATGTTAGTAAATCAGGCACCACTAGCTTGGTCAAACACACCTCAAGTACCCACACTGATGCCTACACCACCTGTCGAGCAACCGTCACAACACATAGTTCCAAGGAACCCAAATTTAGTCCAGTCTGTGCCGTTCCACCGCCAGTGCTAGGACCACAACCTCCGCATCCGAGGGTTACCCCTATAAACCAGATGGGTTGTGAGTCACATATAGTGCATGTGGGGATTATGAAGAGGATATAAACCCCACTGTTCCATATGGGATTGATACGTTTGAAATGACTCCCCAATACTACATGGAGGATCATTTCGGGCAAGTCAATCATGTATATCAAGCGGCTGCTCTCACCACAAGAGGAAAAAACCTCAATACCTTTGCCAGGAGACCACCTCTTCAATGCTACGATTGTGGTGGACCGCATCGTGTAGCGGAGTGCCCTAATAGGCTACAGAAGATCGCTACTCAAATGCAACCAAATCAAGGGAGCACGTCAGGAATGCCGGTACTTACATGTAATCGTTGTGGCATAGATCATTTGATTGCTCAATGTCCACATAATCCAAGTGCACCCAAGATTACGCCATTGAATTTGGTTGAGGTCACCAATGAGGCACTAGGAACCACACCTGTTGTACCCGCAAATGTAGTCACACGGTCAATGCTTCAAAATCAAAACTACATTCTTGAAGAGAGGGATACTGCATCAATTGCTCGAGCGAAGAAAAAGAAAACGCGAGACGGAAGAGATCGCTTAATGCCACAAGCTCCATTCTTGAAGAGAGGGATACTGCTTCAAAATCAATGCTACATTCTTGAAGAGAGGGATACTGCATCAATTGCTCGAGCGAAGAAAAAGAAAACGCAAGACGGAAGAGATCGCTTAATGCCACAAGCTCCAAACCTAGTTCAAAGACTAATATAGGGACAGGAGACGACCCTGTGTATATGAATGATCCCGAAGATGATTCTGATTCAATAGAAACCATGGAAACCAAAGCCACTACTTTAAGGGAGGAACCCACTCGGGAGCGCAATGAAGGAGAATCAAGCAAAGACATAAATCGGGGGAAACAAAAGGAAACTCCTCCTGCCCCCCACAACCAAGTTAGCTAATGCCCTCTCGACTACCCAGACTGACTGAGACTCTCAAAGACAAGCCACGTGGGCCAAAAACCCTCAAGAAAAAGATTGGGACTTACCCAAACCTAGTAGAGGAGATTGAACGAGTGCAACACTTAAGGGGTTTGGTGGAAGAAACATAAAGAGAACTGGAGCTAGAACCTAGAAAAATCAAGATCCCAGACACAGTGTTTCCTACACAAGTTCAGCCTCACAGGAGCCATAAACCGTTAGCTATACCTAGTATCATTCAGGAAGAAAGTGAGGATAGGACATCAGGAAGTGGGCAGACACCCTTCTTGCTTGAAAGAATGTTTAGTGAGGGAATGCCTGACCCCATCAAAGAGGAAGTGATTCCATCTTCACCAGTCCCTAGACAAGGGCCGATATCTCAAAAAGTACGTTGAATTGTCCCAAACTAATGGATTTCATGTCCTCTGAAATTAGAACCACGATTATATCCAAGTTATACGGAGATCCTGAGCTATTCTTAGCTCTTCGGGCATTTCTCAATGGAGAACTGAAGGTGGGGTTACCACAATTTGCAAATATGGATAGACCCAGCACGCTTCAAGATGTGGAGGAACGTTTGAATCTACAGCCCACCAACCTAGATGGACTCGGTCGTTGAAATACCTGTTAGCAAGTTGAGACAGTACTTTGAAGGTGACGAATCTAATGCAACCCTCCCCATTTCTACCAAGGGATTAACTCTAAAGGGAATCCTTAATGGTGGTGCTGGAGTGAGCATTGTGACTAAAAACTGCTAGGAATCTATGGGAAGACCTCACCTAGAAGTCACAAACATAGTGGTTAAGATGGCAAACTGAACTATAGCTAAACTATTGGAATGCTAAGGGACCTTAAGATCAAGGTTTTGGGATACAAGGTAAGGCATACCTTCATTGTAATGGATTTCTCTGAGCATCCTATGTCATATCAAATGATCTTAGGACGTCCTTTCATGAGGGAAGCACAAATGGTGCATGACTGGTCGAAAAACCACATGTCTACTTACAATTCCAAGACTCTGTCATTCGAGTTGATCTTGAGAATGGTCACGCGCATCCTTTAGGAAGCAAGGTTATCATTGATAATCGATCGGATACCACTATTCACTCAGCCCCATTAAAGTATTGCTATCCTTTAGGAAGCAAGGTTATCATTGATAATCGATTGGATACCACTATTCACTTAGCCCCATTAAAGTATTGCTATACATGCAAAAAAGAGACCGATGATGGGGAAGATTCTCCTTATATGGATGTCCTACCAGGCATGACTAAGTCAGATAACGTAGATTGGGTACACCTAACGGCAACCATAGACACATGGGAAAATAGAGGCACAAGTTGGGTAACACCTAAGGGGCAAGATATACCACCATTAGTGCCAGTAAACATGATAGGTGTTATGCACTTGACTTTTGATGGCAAGAAAGTGGCAAACTCCCTTGACACTGAAAGTAGCAGACTCTGACCAATGCAACTCCGAGTCTGAATCTCAAGAAGAAATTGACTCTGAGCCTGATAAGGGGTATGAATTGAATATTCACCCAAGTGTGGAAGCCACGTGCTCAAGGCCTAGGACAGTAACCTCTTGCAGTTCATCCGAGAGTGAGGGGGACACAAGTGAAGATCGATCAAGTGAGTCTGAATTTGATATAAACAAAAATCAGAAACTAGGTAAGAAGAAAGACGAGACATAAGCGACAACACTATCGAGCTAATGTACGAGCTAGAATAAACAAAGAGAGATCCACTGCAGAATGGCTTAGTTATGTAGGAGCATATGACGCTCATCGGCGGAAGTTAGTGGATAATTGGGGAGAATACATCCAAAGTGTCATGTGGTGTAGTCCGCAACCTCATGACATCGCCCAATTAGAAATCGAAGAGAAGCCGAAACTAAGTCGTACTGCAAGAAAGCATCAAAACCGAGAGTTAGCTCAGCAACAAAAGGAAGCGGAATTTAAAGAAAAAAGCATGGCACAACAAGAACCGGTAGACTTACACCCCGCACCCGAACATTTCAAATCTTTTACCATGGAGGAACGTAAAGTCGTCTACACAAAAGTCCAATGAACGCCTACCAATGGGAGTAGCGGTGTCTTTGATGGCTTGGCGGTGGTTAAGGAGATAGAACTAGCAGATCCAGGTGAGGAGTCTAAACCAGTTTTTATTGCTCAAGACCTCACCAAGACGGAAGAAGCTACACTTAAGATGCTTCTTAAAGAATTCAAGGACATATTTGCTTGGACATACCATGATATGAAGGGTGTT
This sequence comes from Cibotium barometz, assembly GCF_041138505.1. Lineage (NCBI taxonomy): Eukaryota > Viridiplantae > Streptophyta > Polypodiopsida > Cyatheales > Cibotiaceae > Cibotium > Cibotium barometz. The sequence continues at coordinate 4,750,275 of NC_141089.1, read as the reverse complement.
CCACCCTAACACACAATTCCAATGATTAGCACTGCTAAACCAGTCCAACAATGTCCCTACCCAATGAATCCTAAGTATGCAAAGATTGTACAAGAGAAAATTGAAAAGTTTATAAAATGTGGATTCATATACCCTATTGAGCACTCAAAATGGGTTTCTCCAATAGTCATTGTACCAAAGAAGAGTGGGAAACTCAGAGTGTGCCTTGATCTCAAAAAGGTTAATGCAGCCACCAGAAGAGATCATTATCCCTTGCCATATTCGAAACATGTGCTTAAAAGAGTTGCAGGCAAGGAGGCTTATAGCTTTTTAGACGGGTACTCTGGTTATAATCAGATCACAATTGCAGTAGAGGACCAAGCTAAAATAGCTTTTATAACAGAGTTTGGAGTGTTTGCCTTTCGCGTCATGGCCTTTGGCTTAACCAATGCACCTGCAACATTCCAACACAGCCTTTAAGGAATATTTAAGGGACTTTTGTGAAGCCTTCTTAGATGATCTTTGTGTTCATTCCTCTTGGGAGGGACGAGCACTTGATGTGTTTACGAAAAGTATTTGAAAGGTGTAGATTATATCGCATCTCATTGAATCCTTTCAAATGCCAATTCTGGGTTAAACACGGAGTTATTCTAGGACATATAGTGTCCAAAAATGGGATTTCCACTGATGAAAGTAAAATCAAGGTTATTCTGGAATTGCCCCCACCCACCAACTATAAGGGAGTCTAGTGCTTTATGGGCCATGTTGGTTATTATCGAAGGTTTATTTTATTCTTCGCTGAGATAGCTCGACCATTGTACAAGCTTCTCATCAAGTTTGTTTGGACCGAAGATTGTGACTATGCATATGAGTTATTAAAGAAGGCCCTGTCGAGTGCTCCAATCTTGCGAATGCCTAACTGGGATTTAATCTTCCATGTGCATATTGATGCATCAAACTTTGCTATTGGGTGTGTACTAACTCAATCTGGAGAACATAAACTAGACTACCCCATTAGCTTTGCCAGTCGCGCCAGTTGAACGATGCTGAAATGAACTACACCACTACTACGGAGCGAGAAGGGTTGGCAATGATATATGCAGTAAAGAAATTTCGTTATTACCTTCTTGCCACCACCAAGTTTGTTTTCTATGTGGATCATCAAGCATTGTTGTATCTGGTGAACAAACCGTGCTCCATAGGAAGAATCACACGATGGTTGTTGATTCTTCTTGAGTTTGATTTCACTGTTGTTGTGACTTGGCAAAAAACATGTCATGGATGATCATTTGTCTTGCATACCTAATGGTGAAGCTCCTACGGGAGTTGATGATGACTTACCTGACACTTCCTTGTTCATGGTGGAGATTATGCCTGAATGGAGTGAGAAGATTGTTAACTTCTTGGTTAATGGTTTTCCACCCAAAGAGCTTCGTAAAGATCTAGCTCGAAAGCTGATCAAGGAATGTAAGCCCTATTGCCTAATGGCCGGGACTCTTTATAAAAGAGGAAAGGATGACATTCTTAGGCGTTGTGTCCGAGAGGACGAGTATCTATATATTTTGCAAGAGGCACATATGGGCGTAGCCAATGGTCACTTTTCCGGAGACTTAACTGCGCGAAAGATATTGCAATCAGGGTATTGGTGGCCCACTATGTTCCAAGATGCATCACTTTTTGTGAAGGGTTGTGATGAATGCTAACGCTACAAGAAACCCCAGCGCGGCAAGATCAGATGCCCCTACATCCAATTAAAGTAAACCAACCGTTTGAAAAGTCGGGTTTAGACTTTGTAGGTCCAATTAGCCCAGCGGCCCGTAACACACAATCTCGCTATATTATTGTGGCCACTGACTATGTGACCAAATGGGCTAAAGCGAAAGCAACACGTAAGGCAGATGCGAGGATAACAGCCAAGTTTATCTTTGAAAATATAATCACACGCTTCGGTTGTCCTTTTAAACTTGTGAGCGACAATGGTACGCATTTTATAAATGAAGTGATTAAGGAGCTCACAACAAATTTCATGGTGTCCCATTATAAATCTACTCCTTATTATCCGCAAGCAAATGGCCAAGCCGAGAGTACCAACAAGACCTTAATCTCTATTCTGATAAAGACAGTTGAGGCTCATCGCACGGATTGGGATCTAAAGCTTACGTCAGCTTTATGGGCCTATCGTACTGCGTACAAAGTGGCTATTAGTTGCACACCATTCAAGATGGTATATGGCCAAGGAGTAGTCATGCCATGTGAATTTGTCATTCCTAGTCTTCGTGTTGCTACTCAAGAGGACTGGGATGGTAATCCCTTAGTAGAGCGTTTGTATATCCTTGAGCGGTTTGACGAAGAAAGACAATTAGCGGTGTACAATGCCCTTGTAGAGAAGGATAGAAGGAAGAAATGGTTTGATCGTCACCTGAAAAACAAGGACATCAAAGTTGGGGATAAAGTCATGTGGAGTGCGTAACGAAAAGAAGAAGCTAAAAGGGTAAGGGACCGTACAGAGTATGTGAAATTACCCCGCAAGGTACCATCCGAGTGGAGACTCTCGACGGAGTTGAAACCATTGGATTCCTTAATGGGAGTAAATTCAAAAGATACTATGACCCCCTAAGCCAAGAGGAATTACATGCAATCCATCAGAAGAAGGCAACTAAAGAACAGGCTGAGCTTAAGAAGATACAAGCAAGAGTTGAAGCTAAAGAACCTCAGTAGCGTGTTAGGCACCAAATGAGAGGCCAACTTGGGGATTACGCAAGCATTTTTCGAGGAGGCAGAGGAGGATTCACTAGAATCTAACCCGCCTCTACGATACCCAATTGAGCTACAGAGTCCTTACGGCACAGGAAGGTGCTATATAATGCATTATTGGATACGGGAGCTCAACACAATCTGCTGTCATATGGAGTGTGGTGTTAACTTGGAAAACCACCCTTATCCAAGAGTACTATCCAAGTTAAGGGTATCAATAAGAAGAAAACCATTGTCTCGGGAATTTTGCACACTCTTGTTGCCTATGACAAGGGGACTGTGGTTCAAAGCTTTTTGGTTATGCCTGCTAGTACCATGGAGGGAACTGTAAACTTAGGGCGCAAATGGATGTTAGCCACCAAGTGCAATATTGATTGGGCAACCAGGCGAGTTACAATGCAAGAACCAGCTCTCAGCTGACCACTCAGGGTCCCGCACCTAAGCCATCAACTCTGGACAAAACGCTAGATAAGGAAAAATCACAAAGTCAAGTGGCTACACCATCTTTGATTGTTTGCCACCCCTCTAACGCTTCAATGCCAAGAGTGGAGACAGGCAGTGTGGTCCCCAAGGCTCCGCTTACTTTATCGAAGAGTACATACAAATGGGTCCCAAAAGCTTCGTTAACGGCTACCTCTACTGCTCAATCTCGTTCAGACGACAAGAAGCCTCGTAGTAGGAAAGCAGCTACCTGCCCTAGAAAAGGCAAGGTAACATCACATTGGATTCCTAAAATATTATTAGCAGCCCAAGGGTACTACGAAGGGAATGACCAGATTTGGGTCTCTAAACATAAGCTGAATTCCTTTGCATCGCCTGTAAAATCTTGTAAGCCAAATGTTGCCACCCCAACGACAATTCAAGACCGTGGTAAGGGAAAGGTAATGGAGTACTCCACACCACTTCTTCCAGAGCTAGTTTGGATTCCCAAACGATATCGATCAATACCACCTAGCTCAGGAAGGGGGGAGTCACAAACAAGAAGCTTCTAGCTCCTCATGCCATTCACACGTTGATATAGAAGCTTCTGCACGCTCTACACCTAGCCTTGTCAATACCCACCAAGAAACCAATGAGTCTACGTCTCTCCTTGTAAATGTATCGTCGGAAGCCATATCCTCCGTTCATTCATGGGAGCGTACACTACCATCTCTGCAACTTGATGTGGCCCCACAAGGGTCATAAAAAGTTATCTGCCCACATCACCACCTATAACCCACTGGACAAATTGGTTCCAAGGGGCTACAACATCATTGCAAAAAAAATGATATACCCAAGGAAGGGGGAAGCATGTACTCACGTTCGACATTCTATTGCTTCCTCCCTAACCTTCTCCCCTGATGACCATGTAACTAACAAATTCGAGGGAATGTATATATATAGCTTCATACACAAAAAAGAAAAGAAAAGAAAAGAAAAAAGTAAAAAGAGCAAGAGCACATTAAGAGGAGAGTTATCCGCACACAATTAGAAACAAGATTGACCTGTCTTCACGAACCTACTGATGCTATATCTGTGTTTGCAGATATGGCAGATGCATGAGCATTACACACTTCATCCACTCCCACCTTTACATCAAATTACGGGCATTTCTCATCGAATCAAGGAGATTTCTAAATACAGGTGTAATTCCTCCATGCCCACTCTCTTTCATTTTTACTGTTCAATTAATTGCATGAACTATAATGCATGACCACATGGAATTTGTCAAGCACTACTTAATTTTTAAAGTTGCATAAGGTGTTAGTGTAAATCATTAATTGAGTTTAACCTTATTTTAGATATTCTTGGGAATGCATGGTCTTTAGTCAACCTTGGAATATGGTTGTCTTAGGTCTAGGGTTAAAACCATCTTAATGCTTGAACAACCTGGCCGTGTGTGTTGACCTCTAAGACATAGCTTCTACCCCTTTGTCAAAAGGATGTAAGAACGCATGATAATTTGGGAGCAAAAATCCAAAGAGATAAATAAAAAATAAAAAGAAAGGCCTATAAAAAATGGCAATGTATGTCTGTTATGTGCTTTCATGTTGGCCTATTGCCCTATTGACACTTGGTAGGCGAGGAGTATTCCACTCCAGACCGATGCCCTGGGTTGGTAGGGGGTAGCCTTGCCTAAGGTGAGTGAGCTAGTAGATTCCTGGAGAAGGCCTTGTGGTAAACATGGCACCAGGGTCGATGCTAGTTTTGCTTTAGGGAGGTCGCCATTGTTTGTAAAAATTGTCAAGTGCATAAAAGAAATAAAGGCAAAAGTTTCCTATGACTCTGATGTTTCTTGTGTCCTTAGGCTCTTGGGATTAGCTTGTTCTTAGAATAGACACATTATGGTCATCTGTTTATTTATTAAGCTTGGTAATTTTCCTTGACTTAGGCATGTTGTAGACCTTGATTAACCTTCAACACCTTGCTAACTCTTGAATTACTTTCAATAGTTTTAAACTCTTGTTAATTTGCTACGCTAGCTCCTTAATGTGACCTCTTAAACTAGGTTCTCATGGCATACTTCCATTGTGGTCTAACATGCTTGATTTTATTTCTGATACACTCTATATCTTTTGAAGACCAAGCATGCTTTCACTCTACTTCCCTGTTTTGCAAATACAGTCTACCACAACAAACCCTGTCGAGCTTACCATACCATAGCTTCCGAGGACGGAATCTACATCAGGAAGGGGGGCATGTTAACCTATGAGACGGACATTGAGACGTATTACTTTTTACGTCATATAATTATTTTACGTATTCTGAGTCATGGGCCGGGCTTGTCGGCACCACATGTAAAGGGTAAGGGGATTGGGTGATCGCCGATGAGAGGCGCACCTCCAATTTCATCAGGATAAGGGTTAGGATCGGCTGGCCATGTGTGGGCACCCATGTGTGAACGGTCAGGTCACATATAAAAGTCAAATGTAACCTAAAACCTCTCATTCTCTGACTGTTGAATACAAGGAGTGCTCTTGCTTCATCTTTTCCATCTCCTTCTCCAGCGTGTGTGTGTGTGTGTGTGTGTGTGTGTGTGTGTGTGTGTGAGAGAGAGAGAGAGAGAGAGAGAGAGAGTGTAGCGATCAAGCATTGCGTGGCGGCACGGCGGTAGAGCGACGGCGGCGGCTCCTTCTTCATCGCGGCGCGAGAATCCTTCACGACGGTGGTCTGAGCGGTGAGTGACACACCATTGCTCCCTATTTTGAGCTTGCTGGTTTCCTGGTTGTGTGCTTGCAGCCATTCATGGCTCGCACACGGTGCTTGGTAAGTCCCTAGCTCCGACACGTGTGGCAAGAGCGCACAATATTTAATGACCACGATGATTTGCGTGATGTAATTAGTTGTGACAGAAACCAAAGAACTACTCTCACCGAATGGTTCAGAGCCAATGAGTTACATGCAGATGCAAATAGCTTGTTGTATGTTGATTTCCCTTACAAGTGGGTTTGGAATTCAGCTCTTCAATCATGGACTAAAAGAAAAAGGGAAAATATGATTGGCCATATATATAATGTTAGCCCGAGTGCAGGTGAGCAATACTACCTACGCATGTTACTCATAGTATGTAAAGGCTGTAAATCTTTTGAGAATGTACGAACTGTAAGTGGACAATTGTATCCCTACTTTAAGATTGTATGTGAAGCCAGAGGAATGATGGAGAGTGTTGTATGTGTCTTCAAGAAGTTGCATTGTAAAAAACAAGATTCCAACTACGTCAACTATTTGTCACTATATTGGTTTTTTGTGAGCCTATATCCCTTGGATAGCTTTGGAGCAAATTTTGCACAAAACTTTTAGATGATTTTTTTCGTGGCTTGCAAAGAGGGTGCGCTGATGATGGTGTTTTTCTTTCTATAGCGAAAAACCAAGCTCTGTTGCACATGCAAGAGCTCTTACAAAACAATATAACAAACGGCTACATGATTTTGAAGGGTTGCCTATTCATCATAGAAGAGATGATGTTTGATTCAGTTCAACAGGCTAATTTGCCTGTATCCATGGAAAGAAGTCTAAATAGTTGTCAATTAAGAGCATTTAATACTATCCTTAAGGCTGTTGCTTTGATCAATGGTGGTGTTTTTTTCCTTGATGAACCAAGTGGATCAGGCAAAACATATCTTTATAATGCCTTGCTATATCGATTATGTGGAGAGAATCAAGTTGTTTTGGCATGTGCATCATCCGAAATTGTTGTATTGTTACTATCAAATGGTCATACAGCACACTCATGTTTCAAAATCCCATTGGTTCTAAATGCTTATAGCACATGTGGTATCAAAGGTAATAGCCCATTGGCTCAGGTGTTGAAGCTTGCAAGGTTGATCATTTGGGATGAGGCTCCAATGATGCATCGGTATGCCTGTGAAGCATTGGACAGGACATTAAAAGACATTATGCAAAGTGATATTATGTTTGGTGGAAAAATTATGCTCTTTGGTGGTGACTTCAAGAAAATCTTACCAGTTGTGGCAAAAGGATCACGCGAGGATATTGTTGATGCAACGTTATGCCGGTCATATATTTGGAGATATGTGAATGTTTTAAAGTTCACCTAAAACATGCGGGTCAGATAAAGTGCATTTGATTGTACATAACTAGAATTTATCAAATGGACTTTATAAATTGGAGATGGCTCTTTAGACCATCCAAACAATCAAGGTAGAGTGGTAATTCCACCACGAATATTGATCCATGGAAACTCCCTTTTGAGTTTGGTTGAATGGGTGTAAAAAGATGTTCAAAGAGTGGAGGACTATGCATGCTTCTTGACAGACCGTGCTATTCTTGCACCACGAAATCTAGAGGTTGATGAGATCAATGAACTATCCTTGAGTACATTACCTGGTCCCTCGAAAGAGAATACCTAAGTGCAGACATGATTGTTTTATTTGAGAATGACAGAATAATGTATCCTATTGAGTACTTGAATAGTTTGAATTTAGATGGTGGATATCCACCTCACTGCTTGCTTCTAAAGAGATGAATGCTCCGATCATGCTGCTCCGCAATTAGGACCCTCAGTGGGGGCTTTGCAATGGTACCAGACGGATATATGTAAGTAGTTTCACTCAAAGGTGATAGAAGCATAAATTATTACATGTACAAACATTGGAGACATGGTCTTTATTCCCAGGATAACATTCATACACCAATTATGTTTGAATTGCCTTTTGACATGAGAAGGAGATAGTTTCCTGTGAGGCTAGCTTTTGGTATGTCAACAAATAAGTCCCAAGGACAAACGTTGAGTGTGTTGGGACTTTATTTGGCCACACAAGTATTCACACATGGATAATTGTATGTTTCTATGTTGCGTGTTAGATCATTTGATGTAGTGAAAGTGTGTGCAAAGGATAATGTGGAACATGAAAGCACCATAGAAGGTTCAAAAGAAGTCTACACAACCAATGTTGTCTACAAAGAGGTATTGCAAATGGCATATAGAAGAATGTAAATGTTATCTATGGCCAAAAGATTGAGAGTGAGCTATTGATATTGCAGCCTACAAATGGCAGAGACTACATTCCTAGATGTGGCATGCATTGTAATCAAGTAAGCATCTGAAAGGAGAATGCTTGTAGAGACGTGGCATGTGCTACCTTATGTTGTCTTTCTATAAGTGTGCATGCTTTTAAGTTGATTGATGTTTCTTTTAGAATGAAAACTATTTTACTATGATGTGAAGACATGAAGTTTAATAGGAGTTGGATGGCAAATTTCCTTCAATTTATCTCACAATGGTGCTACCATTGTCGGTAATATTGAATTGATATATATAAATCTACTTACATTCTATGGATTAAATGACTGACATTAAGGTAAAGCCACCATATAGATGCACAATATGGAGTGACCCATCCATTGTTCAAGGGATGGTTCAAATTGTTGATATGGCTGTAGGGGCTCGATGAGTTCATGTTTGTTTTTTTTTTAAACATTTGGATAAGCAAATGTTTAGCTTCTGAGTTGCTTCCATTTACAGTGGCTTTATTTATTTTTCTTGCTTTACTTGAAATACCAAACGTCCCAGAGAGAGAGAGAGAGAGAGAGAGAGAGAGAGAGAGAGAGAGAGAGAGAGAGAGTGCCTCAAAATCTTGATTTGATATCACAGGTATATTGCTTAGCATGGATATGGAAATGAGATCATTTACATTATTTATGGTGATGGACAAGATATTGAAGGTATTTTTCTTGACATTCGCTATAATATAGTCATCATTGTTTACTATAATTTATTTAATTTTCATGGAAATGAGATCATTTACGTTTATTTATGGTGATGGACAAGATATTGAAGGTATTTTTCTTGACGTTCGCTACTATAATATAGTCATCATTGTTTACTATAATTTATTTAATTTTCATGGCTCAATTGTAGACCCGCCGTTTTGGGAAGGACAAGCAACATCATCTCTAATAATCGAACTATTAGAGAGCACATGTGTATTACGGTATGAAAACTAGCTTTTGTGTTTTATGTCAATAAAAACTATTTTTGATTTTTTTTTGTTTAGGGAATATCTTTATTTTTTGGAACCTAGATTATTGCTAGGTTTGTATGGTCGAGACACTTACAACGATAGTTTTGGGCTCCTTGGAATTTACTAGCTAATATTACAAAAGATTGCAAAGATCAGCTTTATGTACATATAATGTTTGTAGAATATGGAAAACCTAATAAGTTAGATTTTTAGTGCACAGGCACTGGACATTACAGAATATTCCACTTTGCTGTCCACAAGCCTATTGGAACGCCATTCGTCTCAAATGTTGATCCACCGAATGAGTTTTGTAAGGTTTTTTTCTTTTTGCTTCTTCTCGGCATAAATTAAATCTTGCAATAGCTAATGTTATTATCTTTTTTGAACAGATGGAGGTGAGGAGTTTAGGCTTCCAAGGAGAGATAATCCAGTCGTCCAGAGATTGTTTTAATACTTGCTCACGTGTGTTAAGATTGTCAACACTATTTTGGTTGGAATTCTAAACGTATATCTTTATGCCAACTTTAGTACTTTATTCAAAGAAATGTAAGTGCTTTAGAAGCTTCTACATGGATATATATGGCAAGTATGGTGTGTATATATGTAGGTTGGCAAGTTGAGGACCATGAGGCTCAAAATGGTCCTCAGGACGAGCCTTTTGCTTTTATGCATGTAAGAATACTCTTGCGCATTAGGGATGGGCTATGCCACTAGGTACGAGTATAGCTGTGTGTGTAAATAAGTGTGTGTGTGTGTATAGGTACATGTATGCTATGTTTGTACTTATGTATGTCTAGATATAGATAGATGTTATTCATATGTATAGGTGGTCTATGTGAGATAGATAGATGTTGTTCATATGTATAGGTAGTTATGTATAGGTAGTGTATGTACACATATATGTGTAAATATATGCATTTACATAAGGATAAGTTGAAAATGCATTTACATATATGTATACTTGATTGGTTCTATGCATGGGTACATACGTATATATAATGTATACATGTTTGTGAACATATATATTTACAAAAACATATATATGTGTATCTGTATTTAGGCATATATGTGTGTGTATGTAAATATATATGGATAGACATTACAAAAACATATATACGTGTATCTGTATTTAGGCATATATGTGTGTGTACGTAAATATATATGGATAGACATTATAGATGTATGTGTATATGTTATATATGTTTATATGTGTGTTAGTTTCTATGTATGTGTGTATGTATATGTAAAGAGATTGTGTGCATGTATAAACATGAGAGAGAGAGAGAGAGAGAGAGAGATGTCCATGACTCTATGGTACCCAAACCTCTCATGTCCGGAGGATGGGTTGTCTCCTCACGAAGTTGTCTTTTTTAATGGTATGCTTAGCTCAGCTCGTCGGAGACGGGTCTCCCCACTAGTCACAATAAGAGGTGGATGGTATATTGGCTAAGATGTGTAAGGACGTTTGCTCAATTCCCAATCTACATTCAATTTGCTTCTTCTTTTTTTTTTTTGGTAGAGTTTGCTCCTTTGTATTATACTAGTATTGCACCCGCGCATTGCTGCGGCCGACCAAGGTTCCATATAAGAACTATTCCCTCTCTACAACCATCTCTCTCTCTCTCTCTCTCTCTCTCTCACACACACACACACACACACATGCACATGCACATGACCCTCTCCCTCTCTCTGTCACGTACACACATTCCCTCTCTACAACCATCTCTCTCTCTCTCTCTCTCTCTCTCTCTCTCACACACACACACACACACACACACACACACATGCACATGCACATGACCCTCTCCCTCTCTCTGTCACGTATACACATTCTCAAATGTTGAACTCTCTCTCTCTCTCTCTCACATGCACACACATATACACACTTGCCTCTCTCTCTCTCTCTCTCTCTCTCTCTCACACACACACACACACACACACACACACACACATGTACACACCGCATATACACTAATGAAAACACACACTATCTCCTCCCACACAAACTATCTCTTACATAGAAATTCTCAGCCTCTCTCTCTCTCTCATGCACACACACACACACACACACACACACACACTCTCTCTCTCTCTCCATGCACACTCACATAGAAACTCTCTCTCTCTCTCTCTCTCACACACACACACACACACACACACACTTAAATAAATTTACACACACATGTACACACCGCACATACAGTAATGAAAACACACACTATCTCCTCCCACACAAACTATCTCCTACATAGAAATTCTCAGCCTCTCTCTCTCTCTCTCTCTCTCTCTCTCTCATGCACACACTATCTCCTCCCACACAAACTATCTCCTACATAGAAATTCTGAGCCTCTCTCTCTCTCTCTCTCTCTCTCTCATGCACACACACACACACACACACTCTCTCTCTCTTGTCACGCACTCTCTCTCACATAGAAACTCTCTCTCTCTCTCTCTCTCTCTCTCTCACACACACACACACACACACACACACACTTAAATATATTTACACACATATATATAATTTTAATTAATTAAATTTTAATGGTGGTGAGGTGTGCTCACTCTCAAATAAATGCATCTTACATGTAATCTCTCTCTCTCTCTCTCTCTCTCTCTCTCTCTCACACACACACACACACACACACACATGCACATGCACACCCTCTTTCTCTCACATACACATGCACACTCTCAAATGTCGAAACTCTCTCTCTCTCTCTCTCTCTCTCTCTTACTACACACACACACATGTACACACATGCACATGTACTAATGCAAACACACACTCTTTCCCCCTACACACTCTCACACATAGACTTCCATGTCTCTGTATCTTTGTGTGTTTCTCTCTCTCTCTCTCTCTCTCTCTCCTCTCCACTCACACACTCACACACACACACATGTACACACATGCACATGTACTAATGCAAACACACACTCTTTTCCCCTACACACTCTCACACACATACACTAATAAAAACACACCGCACACAAACTATTTTCTACATAGAAATTCTCAAGCTCTCTCTCTCTCTCTCTCTCTCTCTCTCTGTGTGTGTGTCTCTCTCAGCACACACACACACACACTCTCACATAGAAGCTCTCTCTCTCTCTCTCTCACACACACACACACACACACTCACACACTTAAATAGATTTACACACATATATATAATTTTTATTAATTAAATTTTAGATTAAATTTTAATGGTAGGGATGAGTGGTGAGGTGTGCTCACTCTCAAATAAATGCATCTTATGTGTAATCTCTCTCTCTCTCTCTCTCTCACACACACACACACACACACACACATGCACATGCACATGCACACTATTTATATATACATGCTTACATACCTATAGATACATATAAGTACATAATATATATAAGTGTGTGTATCTATAGGTATGTAAGTATGTATACAAAAATTTTATTGGAAGATGTGAGATGAGATCTTCTTAGATTCAAATTCAAAATTGCATTGGAAGATGTGAGATTTGGCTCCTCCTCACGCTTGCTTGCAGGAGGAGTGGTTATTTTGAGTTAGCCCCACCTCCTTTGCCCACGTGGAGGGTGGTTAATCTTGTATAGATGCACACACATGCACATATATGTATGTATATATATACATACATATGCACACACACACAAGTGAGAGAGAGAAGGGGCACAGGTAAGAGAGAGAGGATTGTCTAGATTAAATCATGGAGAAGGCTTAAGGAGAGTATCAGCAAGGAATCTCCTCCGGAGAGAGAGAGTGGGGTTCATGTCCCGATGCTTATTAACGAGAAAGATTGCAAAGGAATATTCTCTTCTAGTTAATCAAAACGCCAAATGTCACGACTGCATAGAAAATCCGCTGGCGGCCACGCTGGATCTGGTCAGTACGAGAACGGTCCCTAACCCTAAATCCAGCTCACACCTCGTCTCGGTCTCTTCTGCGGACGTTTAACCGGACATCCGTCTGCAACTCCCCTCCAGTCGGTTTTCTCGCTCCGGACTCACTCCCTGTTTGTGTTTTCTGCCGTGGCCTGAATCTGCAGTCGTGGTTGTTGTGGCCCTTGTGTTTTGGCAACCGTCCGATCGACTAAGACAAGCCTGCTTGGTCCGTCCGATCTAGGGTTCCCCCTGACGACAACGATGATGTCTGCAGCAGAGGAGGATGCTAAGGACCCAGACTGGGTGCAGAGGCTGAGATCGGAAGGTCCCGTTCCTCTGCAGACCCCGGAGGAGTGCGCGGCAGGCTGGGCTTCCCCTCCGGGCCACAATTTCCTGGTCAGAGGCCCCGACTACCTCACGGCCAAGACCAAAATCGCTGCGGGCGATTGGCTCCTCAAGCCCCTCGCCTTTGATTGGATCAAGAGTTCCGCCAAGATTCAAGAAGTCCTCCGGCACCCCAACGGCCGTGTGAGAGCCGCCTTGGCAAAAGTTTGCGATGGTGGTGGGGCTTCCCCTTTCGTCTGGGCCTTCAATCTGCAGGTGCCCAGTAAGGACAACTACAGCGCCATCGCTTATTTCGTCTCGTTGGATCCCATTCCAGAGGACTCCTTGATGGCCAGATTTCTGAGTGGCGATGACAGTTTTCGAAATTCCCGCCTCAAGCTGATCGCCAACATTGTCAATGGACCTTGGATCGTCAGGGCTGCAGTGGGCGAGCAGGCTATCTGCATCCTCGGGCGAGCTGTCTCCTGCAAATATCACCAAGGGGATAATTTCATAGAGGTGGATGTGGATATTGGTGCTTCTATTCTGGCAAACGCTGTGGTGCACCTTGCCTTCGGGTATGTGACAACCCTCACCGTCGACCTCGCATTCATCATTGAAGGCCAGGTTGAAGAGGAGCTTCCTGAGAGAATCCTCGGTGCTGTGCGTTTTGCTTATCTGGATCCAGCCTCTGCAAGCTCCATTGATCTTCCAGATGAAGGAGAGGAAAATGATTTAGAAGGAGCTGCCTCCTCTTTGACCACCAGATGGTGGAAGTCCTTCAGTACTTACATCAATGGTGAAGAACCCCCACCCAAAAATGTCCAGGATGGAACAGAGTCATCAGAAGAAGAAGATTAGGTTGGGATCTATGGCTGAGACTCGAGCTCCACATGGTATTTAGCAAAGTGTAGATTTGTTTCTTGTCATTTTGATTATTTTGTTTATTGGCATTATAAATTCAAGCAAATCAGAAACAGCCTGTTGTATTTCATTCATCTCAGTAAATTCTTTATATAATGAGGCCATCAGTGTCTTTAAATTTCAGGCCAACATGTTTGGCAGTATCAAAATGTATGTTTGTCAAATTTTTACTATTGTGGACAGGCATACTAATTGGGTTTAGATCACAGCTTCTCGCCCATGCTTTTGGAGCAGTCATGCCAAGTAGTGCTCGTGGGCCAGATTTTAGTTTGCCTAGATCATAGGTTTAAGGGAAGTTTTCTTGGATAGCTTCCTTTCAAAAGCTTAGGACTTTTTTGTTGCCATGTCATCCAAGATTTCAATTGGCACGGCCTCATGTCCTCTTACGTAGTATATGCATTAAGTTGCAAATTTAATGTGGAGACACATCTATAACTCTTTATTTTCTATATGGAGGGACCTTGGAATTGAAACATGTACAGGAGAGTGCATCTGGTACTTCTAGAAGTCCTTCCTTAGCATATTTTAAGTATCTACCCTGTCCGTAAGGAATGTAGTATTATCCTAGAAACTGTAAGTTCCACTTTCAATTGTTTTCAACTTGTCCATTGAAATTATATTAGTTTACGATTCTCTGTTGAAGCTTACTTAGCATTGAGATGAAGATGTTCTTTAGATTCTCAAACATTTGTCTTATGTCTTGTTTGGTACTTATTCAATCACTCAATTTGCAGCTACAGTAGATTAAAGTTTCCATCTCTTATCTATTGTGTTTTTGCAAGTATAGTACGCCATGCTTAGCTTTAATCACAGATCAAGCACGCTTCCACATGACATTGTTATCAGAGCATCTAGGCTTTTCCTAGGTAGTACTTTTTTGCAATAGGGTTCGCAAGAAGTGCATGCTACATTTTAGGGTTTGCATTTGTGCATTTGTGTCACGTGCATGATGATTGACCTAGAGTGCCCACATGGACATTCTACAGCTTCGAGGACAATCAATCACTTTTTCTGATGGGCCAAGAGCATGTTGTGAGCCCTAGTCCAAGGGACAAGTCGCCAGAGGCACCATTTAGGTTTAGGGCTAGTGTCCTGTCACGTTCTCCTTTTGCAATGCTGAAATCAATCTATTGTTGCAACCAATCAATGCGCAAACGCTCGACGGCAAGAGCGGAGTCGGTCAACTCTTTTATAGCGCTTTTGGGATACAAGTTTACACCCCTGTGGATGGTATGTGAGGGCAAAAGGACGGAAGGACCAGATGTGTGAGAGATCACAGCAAAACAACACAGCATGAAATGGATGAATGAATGTATGTATAATGGTGAAGTAATCCTGTACAAGAGACCCTCTGATGTGGGGTGACTCCGAGTAGTAGACCGGCGAAGAAGCACAGACGAATTCGAAGCAAGAGGCTGGGTCGATGACAAAGGCTTGCGTCGAAGACAGCGGTGGCACTCCGTGTGATGTCGAAGGCTGCAAAACGCAGGACTGAAAAACGCAGGTTTGCTGCTGAAGATGGTGAAGCAAGGTGCTGCGCTGATCACTGGGCTGTTGCTGTGTGCAGAGTAGAGCGCCGGCTGGATGGTGTGGGCAGAAAATGCTGCTGCTGCTGGATGCGTTGATGAAGGTTCAGCCGTCTGCTGCTGTCGTATGATGCACAGGAGGCCTTGCGTTGACAGCCGGGCTGCTGCAATAGTATGCTGAGCCGATGGCTGCTTGATGACATTGGTTGATGTAGATTGTGATGATCAGCCGGGCTACTGCACAGATGTGCTGCGCAGGGAGTAGAGCTGGCTGCTGATATGGGAATGGTTGCCGGGCTGCTGCTGTTGTGCAGGGGAGGAGTGCCGGCTTGATCGGTTGTCGATGGTTGTGTTGGAGAGGAGGGGCACTGGCTTATATAGTGCTGGCCCCCACTAATACCAGGCCATCTGGCCCTGGTTGGCCAGCCAACCCGACCTGGTAAAAAAGGCCTTTTTTAGGCCTTTGTAAGACTTTTAATTGAGGCCTTTGAAGTTTGGGCACCTTTTGTGGCCATTTTTGGGACGGTTTTCACACACCCCCTCTCAGGCCAAAAGGGGACCATAAGAGAAGATGAAGAAGATGGTAAGTTGGGTGAAGAGGAAAATGATGAAGTATTTGGCATGTTGCGGGTATAGACCATGTTCATCTCTTCGTCTTTTTGTAGAGTCTTTTGAGTTTGGGCTCATATTGGATCAATGCCACAATTCAAGGGGTTTTCACATGCATGAATGCCCATATGGGTTTTCATTCACACATGCGCCCCAAACAGAAAAAGCAGAATGCGATGCAAAGGGTATGCAAGATGGTAAAAGCTATACAGTGGGTTTTCACATGAGGAGTGCCCTCACGGGGTTTTCACTTACTCATGCGCCCTTTACAACAATGATAAATAATCCAAATGGTGAGGATGGTTCCCCTCTCAAGATGCTGAGGGTGATGGTGGAGAACGGATGCCGATCCGCTCGCGAAGATGCTCGAGGATAGGCTGATTGACGGATTTTGTAAGAATGTCGGTATGGTGTCCATAAGAATGTACTGGAGCCTGATGGTACCAAGCTCAACCCGTTCCTTGGTAAAATGAAAATGGACACCAACATGCTTGGTACGGTTAGAAAAAATAGGATTGCTGGCGAGGGCAATCGCACTCTGACTATTGACGAACTGGCCGATTGGTGGAGTTGCTACCTGACCTGATCCAGTACTGGCCGATTGTGTTTTTTTGTTGGTCATGGACATTTGGGTGCTGTCGACCTGTTTTGGGCTGGCCGACCAGTAGCCTGGGGCCATATAAAATGGCCCCTGCTCCCCACACTTGTCATTGTACCATTCCAAGATTTTTCTAGTGTATATACAAAGTTTATACAGCTTCTCTCTCCCTCTCTCATCTGCGTTTTGCTCTCTACAGCAGTTGTCTTCGTTTCCGCTGTGGTATCAAAGCCCCAGGTGGCTTGAAGCTTGGAGACAGTGGGACCTTGAGGATTTGCTGATTTGAGGTGTTGATTGGAGATTGCTTGGGCTGTTTGGGACTTGAAGATCGGGTAGAAGGCGGCCATCACCGTTGGACATCCACCTTGTATATAATTGTAGCCTCTTCTTCTTCTTTTTTCCCACCCACCCTCCCTTCACAAGACCTTCAGACTTGCTTGAGATGGCTGAGAAGCACGTGAAGATCCCTACACTCCTTACGTTCCCACTGGACCGATAGTTGGACGGGAACAACTACGGCATATGGACGGTAATGATGGAGTTCGTTTTGGAGTCTTATGACTTGGCTGATTTCATTGTAGTTGGTGTTCCATGGTCGGAGTTGGAAGACGAGGAGTTACCCTCTATACGGAAAGAACGAGAGGCTCAGGCACAGTTATGGGATCGTGTCAATGCACGTGTGCGTTCTTTCATCTTCCTAAATTGCACACCACAAGTGATTAACCATATAAAACATATGACGCTAGGCCAGAGGGATTTGGCAACATTTGGTCTCTTTGTATAATAGGGTATCACCCATGAAGCGGATCTCCTTGGAAGCGCAGATGCGGATGATGAATCCTGCAAAGTCTTTGACGATGCGGGAGCACATCAACAAGTTGCAGGCTCTTCTCTCGCTCTTCAGCAGGAGGTTCTTCAGGTAAGGAAAGAGATATCTTCGGAGGACATGGCCATCACGTTGTCTCGTTTGCCCTCTCAGTACTCAACATTTTACTCCTCTTTGATCACCAGTGGCAGGCTCAACACCATCACGTGGGAGGAGCTTGTGCCTATGGTCTTGCACCAGGAAGAGCGTTTTACGAACCCTCCACAGGGCGGAGGTTCAGAGGCCTTGATTGGCCATAACAACAACAATAAGCGCAAAGGGAAGTCCTCATCGGAGAAGTATTTTGAGAAGAAGCCCGATTCAGACCGTGAGAAACTGAAGACCGAGCGGACTTGTAACGATTGTGGCGAGAAAGGCCACTATTGGAGAAAGTGTCCAAGAGGAATACCAAGAAGAGTGCTGATTCTTTAGCTTCAATTGCAAAGACTCCAACCTTTGTGCACTTGGAGATTTTGGATACGGATGCTTCATCTTCTTCGAACGAGGAGGCAATTGGCTTCACCGCCAGGGATACTCGGGAGTGGATTCTTGATAGTGATGCTTCCAGGCACATGACTGCTTCTCGTGAGTTCTTACAGGATAGGTCGCATTTTCATTGGCGACAATTCCACTATACTGATTCATAGTGAGGGCAAGATGGAGATCATTCCCGATGGCAGAGGGGGGAAGCATTCCTCTTGTGTTCTTTACGTCCCAGCACTTGGTTTTCATCTATTGTCAGTGCATGAGGTTTGCAAGACTTGCTTCCAGGTGGAGTTTGAGGAGCATTCTGTTGCTCTACGGGACAAAGAAACAGGCCAAGTTGTATGGGAAGGCGGAGTGGAGAACGGTATCTACAAACTCTCAGCACTCCTCTCTGACAGGTACTTAGATCGATGACTTGTGGCACTTCCGTTTTGGCCACTTGAATGTGGATGCGTTGCAGCGAGCTTTCCGGGACCAAATGGTGGATGGCTTGCCAGATGTTGGCAGCAAGCAAGGACACTGTAGTTCTTACATTCGTGCTAAGCAGCGTAGGGAATCTTTTCCAAAGCGGGCTTCGAAACCTTTGGAGTTGGTACACATTGACTTGTGTGGACCTATGCAGACTCCATCCTTGGGAGGTTCTTTGTATTTTATGCTACTGCTTGATGATTGTAGCAGATTCACATGGGTTTATTTTCGCATGGTTGTTAGACACCCTTCGGGAGTCGGGTGTTACGGAGCTTCCCTCCGAGTGGACCATAGAGGACGGACCTCGAAGATCTCATAGAGTTCGTGACAAAAGTCATTCAGCGGAGGTAAACTATGGTTTGATGTCTCGTATCATGCGGGACAAAGAGCCCACTTCTGTGAAGGAAGCCCTTTCTCAGGATACCTGGAGGAAAGCCATGCAGGTTGAACTGGATGCTATAGAGAAGAATAAAACTTGGGAGTTGGTTCCAAGGCTGCTAAAACGGTCTGTCATTGGTGTTAAGTGGGTCTTTAAGACCAAGTATACGTCAGATGGGTCGGTGGACAAACACAAAGCCAGACTTGTGGCTAAGGGTTATGCTCAGCGGCCTGGCATCGACTATGAGGATACCTTTGCACCGATAGCGAGGATGACCACGATTCGGACCGTTCTGCTGTTGCCTCTTCATAGCGGTGGCCTATATATCAAATGGATATCAAATCTGCATTCCTTAATGGTGACTTGCAGGAGGAGGTGTATGTTGAGAAGCCTCTAGGCTTTAAGTTTCCAGGATCAAAAGGGATGGTTTATAGGTTGCAGAAGGCCTTGTATGGTCTTACGCAGGCTCCCAGGGCTTGGAATCAGAAGATTGATTCTTTCTTTCTACGGATTGGATTTCAGAGATCAGTTCCAGATTCTAACTTGTATCTCTTTTGAAAACGCGGTTTGGTCACGTTGATCATCCTTTATGTGGATGACCTCATTCTCACTGGCAGTCATGTGGAGCACATTGCAGTGACGAAGGCTGCCTTGTCAAAGGAGTTTGAGATGACTGACTTAGGCTTACTCCACTTCTTCTTGGGATTGGAGATCTGGCAGACCCAGAGGGGGTTCTCTGTCTCTTAGTAGCGGTATGTTCATGAGTTGCTTGAGGCCTTTGGGATGGAAAACTGCAAGTATCACATCACCGATGGACCCGAACACGAAGCTTACAATGAATGATCCTTGTGAGCTGGTTGATGCCTCTCTATCGGAAGCTGGTTGGTTTATTGATCTGGTTCTTTGCTGAACACCAGATTGGACTTGAGCTTTCCTGTGGGGCTGTTGAGCTTGTTCATGCAGACACCTTTGAAGTCTCATTGGGATGCAGGATTGCGGATCTTGCGGTATCTGGAGGGTACGAAGGATCTTGGACTCTCCTACGACACTGGAGGGGAAACGAAGGACCGAGTCCGATTCCAAGGCTGGAGTGGCTCAGATCTAGACACGAGGAGATCTAGACACGAGGAGATCTACATCAGGCTACGGATTTACCCTTGGCTTAGGAGCTATATCATGGAGTAGCAAGAGGCAACCAACTATTGCCTTGTCATCTACAGAGGAAGAGTACCAGGCTGCTTGTGAGGTTGTGTGGTTGCGGAGGTTGCTTGGCGAGATTGGGTTTCCACAGAAGGAGCCCACGGTCATCCAGTGCGATAACCAGAGCTGTAGCGCTATTACTCGGAACCCAGTCTTCCATGCCCGGATCAAGCACATAGAGATACAATATAACTTTGTTCGTGAGAAGATTTTGGTTGGTGATATCTTGCTTGTTTATTGTTCGACGGAGGACAATGCAGCGGACCTCTTCATGAAGTCTCTACCTCGGGCTATGCTCCGGCAACACTCCAGCTCACTGGGGTTGGTTCCACATCTAGGAGCTGTGAGGGAGTGTTAGCAGTCATCTCCTATTTGTACATTACACGAGGGCCTCTGTTGTGGGTGTGCCCGCTCAGTTTTGGTGTTCCCCCATTTTTCCTCACTTGCTCCCCACACTTGTCATTGTACTATTTCGGGATTTTTCTAGTGTATATACAGAGTTTATACATCTTCTCTCTCCCTCTCGCATCTACGTTTTTCTCTCTATAGTAGTTGTCTTCATTTCCGCTGTGCATTTTGACAGCTCATTCGTGAGCTCATAAACCTCTATAACAGCTTGTATATCGCATCCATGAGCGCCAAAACCTGTAAATGAGCCCATGCGGCTCATCCATGAGTGCATAAACTAGTATAACAGCCTATATATCGCATAAAACCAGAAATTTCAGCAAGCTTTAGGACTGTTTGTGACATGTGCGGGAATGACCGTCATAAACACAACCTTAGGCTAACTAAACTGCACTTAATGATGCTTAAGAAATAGACAGATAGTGTCAATGCAATGCAATGTAGCTATATTAGATGAATGGTTTACAATGAGATCTAAATAGATCTATGATGCTGTCCTAGATGAAGATCTTTCTCGGGATGAGATGGATGGGCTGAATGCTGAAGATTAGGACTGTTCCTTGCTCCAACGCTGAGGTCCACCCTTTGATGCCGGCTTCCCTCTATGTAGGAATGCTGACTTATATGCTGAATATGCTGCCTATGATGCTGAATGAACTGCTGTCCCATTGACTTTCCCTTGTCTCCTGGGAAGGAAACGCTGAAGGGATGGCTTGGAACTGATGTATGCTGTCTATATGCTGAAAACGCTGATGCTCTCCTTGTTGCGTGGGAAGGAAACGCTGAGGAGATGGATGCTCAATGCGTTTGCTAAACTAATATATATGAACTGAACTGAGATGATGATGCGCTGAACTGAGATGACGCGCTTCTGTTTATATGTGGGAATGATGCTGGTCGGCCAGCTCTTGGATGCTCACGACTGGCCATAAATGCCCTGAAGGCTGTCGGCTGCCCATAAGGTGCTGTCGGTTGGTGCTAATACTGCTGGCCAGATGCAAATGAATGCCTTATGCTCATGATGACTAAAGTATTGATGTTGGTGTTGAAACACCCCCATATACATGCTCATGCTGATACATGCCTGAATAATCCTTAAATGTCTTGATTAAAGCTTGATGATGCCATGCCACTTGTACACCTGACACAGCACCTCCTGTGAATGTAAACACATAACCGGTAGTAGACTTCCGGTTATCTGGATGACCGGCATAATCCGAATCCGTGTAACCATGCACTAATGCATCCTGTTTGCCAAAACAAATGCACATATCCTGTGTGCCCTTCAGGTATCTTATGACACCTTTTACTGCTTCAAAATGCTTCTTGCCAGGGTTGGCCATGTATCTAGAAACCACTCCCACTGCAAATGCAATGTCTGGCCTAGTAGCAACCATGGCATACATGAGACTGCCACAAGCTGAAGCATACGGAATCTTGGCCATATCAGCCCTGCCACTATCTGACTGTGGGCTGTCCATAGCACTGAGTTTCACATATGGAGGCAAAGGAGTACTAGTCTTCTTCCCCCCGTCCATATTGAACGTCTGCAAAACTTTGCCAATATATTCCTTCTGAGACAAATACAACACATGCTGATTTCTGTCCCGAAGTATCTGCATACCCAAAATGTGATTTGCATCACCCAAATCCTTCATGTCAAAGGTCTGATGCAGCCTCTTTTTCAAGGCATCCATCTCTTTACTTACGAGATTTTCCAGCAATCAACATATCATCAACATACAAGATGAGAATCAACAGACTGCCATCCAAAGCTTTCTTGGTGTATAAGCAATGATCTATGTCACTTCTCCTGAAATCCTGGGATTTCATGAATGTATCAAATTTATGATACCATTCCCTTGGTGCCTGTTTGAGCCCATAAAGACTCTTTTTCAGCTTGCATACAAGCTTCTCCTTTCCATTCACTGCATAACCTTCTGGCTGTTGTATATATATCTCCTCATGGAGATCACCGTGAAGAAAAGCAGTCTTCACATCCATCTGAATCAAATCCAGATCATCATGAGCAACCAAAGCTAATACAGCTCTAAGTGTGGTCATTTTGACCACTGGAGAGAAGATCTCATCAAAGTCCACACCATATTTCTGCTTGAAGCTCTTAGCCACTAGCCTGGCTTTGTACCTTGGCTTTGCATCTGGTGCAACTTTGAGCCTGTAAACCCACTTGCATGGCAAAACCTTTTTGCCTGCAGGCAAATGCACCAACTTCCATGTTCCATTTTTGTGCAGAGAATCCATCTCTGACTTCATGGCACGCTCCCAAAGAGCCTTGTCTGCCCTCTGTAAAGCCTCCTTATAACATGAGGGCTCCCCACAGTCAGTGAGCATCAAGTAGTCAACCCCTGGAACAAACCTGTCAAGGGCTCTGGAGGGTCTAGTGGACCTCCGTACCCAATGACCATCATTTGTAGGTTGCTGTCCAGCTTGCATATCACCTATTGGTGGCTCCTGTTCCATGCCATAAGGCTGAAAAATCATGCTCGGTATCTCCTCTAACTGTGGCGTATCCATAGGGATATTTTCTGCCATCTCTGGCTGTCCATTTGGACCATTTTCAGCACCATTTAAGGACTGGTTTTGCTGCTGTAATGGCTCATTTACAGCCCTTGGTTGTTGTCCATGATGTCCATCATCATCAAAGATGACTCTGCCAGGCTCCTGTTGCCTTGCAGGCTCCTTATACATGCATGTTTCATAAAAAAAGACATCATTGCTGCGTATAATCTTTCTATTCACGGGATCCCAAAGTCTATACCCCATTTCACCTCTGTCACCATATCCTAGGAATATGCATTTGTGAGACTTAGGATCAAGTTTGGTGCGCATTTCCCTGCGTATGTGCACGTACGCAACGCAACCAAACACAACGCAACCAAACACTCTCAAGTGCTTGTATGACGGAGGCTTCCCTGTCCATACTTCCTCTGGCACTTTCCCACCAAGCCTCGTGTTAGGTGACCTGTTTATAAGATGAACAGCTGTCATAACAGCTTCAGCCCAAAAACCATGAGGTAATGCAGCATGTGACAACATAGAACGGACCTTCTCCTGAATGGTCCTATTCATCCTCTCTGCTGTCCCGTTTTGTGGAGGATCATAAGGAGTAGAGAGCTCCCTCTTGATGCCTTTAGCATCACAAAAGTCCTGAAATTGTTTGGACATATACTCTCCACCATTGTCGGAACGCAAAGCCTTCAGTGTTTTGCCAGTTTGATTCTCAACAAGAGCAACAAACTTCTTAAACACTGAGAATGTATCACTCTTCAAACGAAGAGGATAAACCCACACCTTGCGTGTGGCATCATCAATAAAAGAGACAAAATATTTTGCCCCTCCCAAAGAAAGCTGAGGCATCTCACATACATCTGTATGCACAAGCTCTAACTGAGCATCTTTCTGTCCAAGAGCTTTCTTGTGGGGGCATTGGAGTTGCCTGCCATATATACAATGCTCACAAAACTGAAAACTTGAAAACTTTAGAGAAGGCAAGTAACCCAAACGAGACAATTGCTCCATTCCTTTGACACTCATGTGTCCCAACCGGCTATGCCACATAGAGATTTCCGGCAGCTCCGACCTTCTACGCCATCGCTCCCAACTGCCCAGTCACGGGCTGCTCTCTTTGGCTGACTGAAGGTGAGCTCCCTCGCTCACGCCTCTCTGTACCTGCCGTTTTTGCTTCATCACCATCGGCTGTCGCCCGTCAACGCCCTCTGCCTACACTCTTCGCCTTGTGTGGGCTGACCCGATTTCGCCCAGCCACTCGTCGTGTCCACACGTCTCCCTTGCACACTGAATTAATTACAGATGCTGATAGAAGAAGAAACCCCTACGAGCCAGTGATTCATGAGCGAGTGGGCTAATGGCAAAGCTCCACGAAGAAGCCAGCGATGCAGCACTTGAGAACAAAACCCTAAAACCAGGGCTCTGATACCAGTTGAATGGGAGAGAGAATTAGGGTTAGAGTTCATGTGGGAGACATACACACAGAGAGAAGAAGGGAGAGAGAGAGAGAGAGTTGTGGGGATAAGTCAACTCATGATATGAGTGTGTGACTCCCCTATCACACATGTATATTGCACTAGTACACATAGTGCACTTAGTACATTAAAAGTACTAAGTGTACTATGTACTATAACTTATGGGCTTGTACACACTATAAGGGTGGGCATAATGCCTTTACCCCAACACTGAGGAGATGGATGCTCAATGCGTTTGTTGAACTGATATATATGAACTGAACTGAGATGATGATGCGTTGAACTGAGATGATGATGTGCTGAACTGAGATGATGCGCTTCTATTTATATGTGGGAATGATGCTGGTCGGCCAGCTCCTGGATGCTCACGACTGGCCATAAATGCCCTGAAGGTTGTCAGCTACCCATATACATGCTCATGCTGATACATGCCTGAATAATCCTTAAATGTCCTGATTAATGCTTGATGATGCCATGCCACTTGTACACCCGATGGGCGTGCACGTGACACTTTTGCTGAAAACAGCCATCGGAGGTGTGCAAGATGGTGTAGAGTAGTGAAAATCATTTTCCCCAAGCTGGATATGGCTATGGTGGGCTTAGAAACAAAGAGAAATGGAGAAAAATTAGAGTTTTTAGCCTCGAAAACCTGCGTCTCAAACTCGCCCAAGAGATGACTCTCTCATGTTCAAAAATAAGTAAGAAAATGCTACAATGCCATGTGTAGAGCTAAATCGACAAGTGTGAGGACACACTTGTCTCACTTTTATCCTCTTATTTGCCACATGTCCCAAATCGAAAGGCAAAAAATTCCGCAATCTTTAGCTCTAAAAATATCCCAGATGATAGCTAATTTCGCATCGGTGCTTTGGCAATACTCGATCTCTGTCGAATTTCGGAGGTAATGATGCGAACAGAAATTCCATAAGAGATTGCCAAAAATAGCAACTTTTCCTAAAATTTAGGTGATGATCTCTTTGTGTTCTACCACATGAGAAATACATGTAAGCACCATGTAGAAACTTGTTTCATTGCTCGATCTTCCCCAAATCCTCAAGAGTTCGCGACCACGCTACGAACACTTGGTCCTCTTCACTGGATAATCCCCCATTCCCAAAGCTTGTACATTCTTGATCTTTTGGGCATCCAAAGCCCTTCCACACACATGAACTCTGGAGATGCCGAAAATGGTGACACTTGAAGGGGCTCGATACTTTCTTCTTCACTCACAAAGTCTGGGTATGTTTTCTGGCGCAAGTCAAACACTTTTGCCAGTTTCAGGACTTGGATCACGATGGGGGAAAATCAGTCTGGCGGTACAGTTTCTTTTATTTGGACTGAGAATGGTGGTGAGTTTATACCGTTTGATAACTTCCTTGTGACAAAGGGCATTCACGGACAGACCATAGTTCCTTACACTCCTCAGTAGAATGGAGTTGTGGAACGGAAGAACCGGACCATAAAGAGATGACTCGTTCTTTGGTGCATCATGCAGGTCTCCCTCCTGCTTTTTGTGGTGAAGCTGTGGCTATCTCAGTTTATCTCATTAATCGCTCTCTCACAAAAGCAGTTGAGGGAATGACTCTGGAGGAGGCTTTTACAAGACACAAGCCTTCTGTTTTTGTGGTGAAGCTGTGGCTATCTGAGTTTATCTCTTTAACCGCTCTCTCACAAAAGCAGTTGAGGGAATGACTCTGGAGGAGGCTTTTACAAGACACAAGCCTTCTGTTTCTCATCTACGTGTTTCCGCTTGTGTTGCTTATGTGCATGTCCTAGATCAGAAGAGGACCGCACTCGCACCAAAGTCAAAGAGGATGATCTTCAGAGGCTACAATTTTAGATCCAAAGGGTACCTCTTCTGGGATTCGGAGGTTGATGACATCATCATTTCCCGTGATGCCCGGTTTGATGAGAGCTTGTTTGGCATTGAATCCTCTCCACCTGATGCATCTATAGATTTTCGGGATGATCCATTCTCGGCGGATGTTAGTGATCTTATACCTCTTCCACACACTCCTCCTCCTCCTCCTCCTCCTCCTCCTGCAACTCCGGTGCCAGCTGCTACTTTACAACCACCAGTTCGTGTTGCACTAGCTTCTGCAGCTCCGAGTCTGTCTCTGAGTTGTGCTTTGATTCTGGGATCACCTCCACCAGTGCTTACTTCATCACCTCTCCCAGCAGCATCGGATGAGTCCTCTACTACAACTGGATCCTCTTCTTCTTCATGCTTTGAGAGGAAGGTTGGCCTACCTCAAAGGGTTCAGCAACTCTTAAGAGATTCTGGTCTCACTGATGCACAACTTCATAACCAGTTCTCTACCACCACACCTGGACCTCGCCGTTCATGTTGGGCTTCCACATCTCATTACATAGTGAATTATGCTCTCATGAGTTCTCTCCAAGAGATCGATGAGCCTAAGAGTCCAGAGAAGGCTCTGTCATAGCCGTAGTAATGGCAAGCCATGGAAGTAGAGATGTCCTCTATTGAGAGGAATCACACTTGGTCTTTGGTGCCACGGCCTTTACATCGTCGTGTGATTGGTGTGAAATGGATTTTCAAAGTCAAGTTTCATGCAGATGGTACTTTGGATAAGTACAAAGCCTGCCTTGTTGCTCGAGGATATGCTTAGAAGGCAGGTGAAGACTTTGATGAGACATTTGCTCCTATAGCCAGGTATACCACCATCAAGATTATTTTGGCTCTGGCTGCACACTTCAGATGGCCCGTGTGCTAGATGGATGTCAAATCCGCTTTTCTGAGACTTAGAGGAGGAAGTTTATGTTGAGCAGCCTCCTGGTTTTGTGATTCAGGAATCCCAAATAATATCTGCTAAATATGCCAATGCAGGGTCTCATAAAATGACTATTACAAGCATGAAAAAAGGTGATGTAGACCCTGTGGAGATGATATATTCCAACAACCCGTGATTGAAGTAAAGTTCGAACATATAGGTACCTGCTAGATAGCGAACAACCCTCATTGCTGAACACCAATGTGGCTCCTTCGGAGCATTGAAATATTGACTTAAGACGGATGTGCATGTTAGGTCTTGGGTTTGTGAGGCATACGAGTTTTTGTTCCATAGCATGTTTCTAGGTGGGCTATTTGATTGTCTCTTTCCATGATGTTGACTCATCATGTGCCACAGTCTGTTGAAAACACAGAGGCAAATGAAGCACGAGGATTGAGCTTGGTGGACCGACGAGGACCGTCCAAGGGGTTTCGCTGGGGAAGCATGTGTGAATCCCGTATGATTTGTTGGTACCAGCGGGATAAAGGGTCCCTGGGTGGCTTGGGTGGCTTTCGGGAGGAGGAAGGCTCTCAAGTGGCAGAGTAATAGTCGATTGATTAGGTTTATGTGGCACAGTAGGAGATTCTTGATCGGGGGTATGGGTAGCGGAAGGCAAAGTAAGTCCCGCTCATCAAAGACAATGTCTCGATGAACGAAGACTTTGTTCGATCTTGGATCAAAGACTTTGTAGGCCTGTGACCTATTCAAGGAAAGGGTTGGGCATTGTCCACTCAAGTCAAAGTGAATCAACTTGAGGATACCCTGAGCACAAAGAGTACCATGCTGAGGGAATGGTGTATGATGTTGCTTACCCGGCAGACATCCTTGGTTAGTTTGAGGCCGGGTATGCCTTCAACCAACAGGTCCCTAGACAACTCATAGAGCGTGACATAGGCAGAACATAGTGATAACGTCATAGTCGTTTAGTGTCCGAAGGAGCTCTAGTCACATAGGCACAAACCCGATGAAACCTAGAACCCTCGGTAGATGGCCCAGATAGAAAAGTAAACATCCGGTTTAAGCCATTCTTTTGTGCTTGACTTTGGGCAACAATGAGACCGGTAGTCTCATCAATTACCTCGACAACTTGCTTGTTGAAGTAAACTCCACGATTGAGTTGGGTTAACTTGGATACAGAAAGTAAGTTGAGGCCCAAGTTAGGAACAAGATAGCCATTGTACAAGGTTGCTTGGATGGAGCCTATGGTAGTGTCAAATGATACAGTGCTAACAGATTTGATGGGCATCAGTGTTTTGGTGCCACATTGAACATTACTCTTACCAGTGTTAGAATTTATGCATCTCACTTTATTTTGGATGTGCCTATTATTGGGCATTTATTGTATTTTCTCCTTCATTTATGGGATGTGGATAGTCGACATGTCCCTAGAGGCAGTTGGCCAGTTCGCTCATGCACTATATAAAGGAGGCCTCCCATTTCTCACTTTCTCATCCAATCCCTTGCACAAGTTCAACATTCTTTTGTTGGCCAATTGCCATTGTAAAGCTTCAAGCTAATATAAAAGGTGATCTTGTCCACAAGCTCTCTCTACTCTCTCTCTTGTCTTGTTTATGCTTCCGCCTCTACATTCTCCAACATGGTATCACTCGCTTAGGTTCAGGATGCTCCATCTTTTGTAAATCTTCCCGCCTTCTCATTTGTGCCTTGCGTTTTCTGCCCTAGCTCCTCTTGGCTGCATATCAATCCCAAACACTGGCTGCGTTTTCCTAATTTGTTGCGTTTTTTGGTCTAGCTAGCCCTCTTCTTGCTACCGGCCAGTTTCTTGGTTGCGTTTTCTCCTACAGAGGCAAGTCGGCTAGGTTCTTGGCTGTGTTTTCTCCTACAAAGGCAAGCCGGCCAGGTTATTGGTTACATTTTCTTCTACAATGGCAAGCGTTGGAGTTTTTTGGTTGTGTTTTTTGCTCCGGCATTAGTTGTTGGTTAGTTTCTTGCATGTGGTGTTGCCAAACAAGTGGCTTTACATTTCCTTCGTCCTCCACGAGTCCCTGCCCTTTCGATAGGAGGTTCCCAGTGGTTTCTTGGACTATTTTTCTGTTGTCCATCCTCCTTTTCTCTCATGTTTGAGAGGGGATTATTGGGTCAGGAGCCTTGCTTCGTTGGAAAAGCACTTGAGGGAAGTCTTTGAGAGTTGAGATATGTGTTTCTTGTTGCTGTGGATATGGCTCCTCCCTGTATGAACAAGGGTGACAAGTTGAAAGGACCCAATTATGCCCATTGGAGGCTTCAAATGCAGATCTAGTTCATCCACAAGGGTTTGTCGGATATTGTTTAGGGCATTGAGAGGAAGCCCAAGTGTCCTCAAAACTCTAGGAGGTGGACTCGAGATCAGGAGGATGAATTTGTTGCGGAATTACAAGACAGGGAGAATCGAGACTCGAAGGCGCATTTTGTACTTGTGCGGACCATCACAAAGGAGGTCTCAGTGGCCATGTAAACTCTCACCAGTGCTCATCAGGCATGGTCTAAATTGGAGGATCTCTTTTCTCGAGATTTGTCGATGAGGGCAGTTACCTTGCAAGGGAAGCTCTATGGCTTGTTATTCCTTGAAGGCAGTTTCATGCAGTCGTTTCAAGGCCAAGGTTATCCATGACTAGTTACGGGCTATGGTTGTTGCTTTGTCCTCTGCACAGCGGGCTGCACTTATCCTCACCAAGCTTCCTCCGGACTATGATGTGATTTCTTGATCTTTGCGGTGCCATGCCACATCCACTCAGTTGGATTTTGATGATCTTAGCTCCCTACTTTTGGAGGAGGATTCCGTTCTCGTTTCATAGGGTAAGTTGAAGGTGTTAGGCAACAATTCTGACCAAGCACTTTCCTCAGTTCAGAAGAAAGGTCGGAGTCGTTGCTTCTCTTGCGGGAAAAGAGGACATATGTCTACGGATTGTTTGTCCAAGAAGAAGGATAAGACCAAGGGCAAGGCTTCATCTCAAAGAAAAGGCAAAGACACTACACAAGATAGTGATACAGATTCTCGTACCACTTCTAGGGCTCCTAGGGCACTTCCGGCTCAGGAGAATCCAGATGGTGTACTTCTCTAGTACACATGCAGTTTCCCCCCATGTGCTTCCAGCCAGAGGAGGCTTGTGGGCAGGAGAGGGGGCCGATTACAAGTCCACTTTCTGGTGCATGGGGACCGTGATTTGGAGTTCCAAGCATTAGACATATGGCAAGACATGGTTATCTTTTGTGTAGCAGAGATTATGAATTGGATCTGATCTGAGTTCATTATTCGAGGCTTTTGGGACGTGATGTGTTTTCTGTCCACTATTGGGTGGGGATTATGGGCGCGGTGTGTCTAGTAGCTCATCATCTATTCTTGGATTTCACTGCACACTTGTGTGGGAATTCATGGCCAAGCAAAGTTCCTTGCTATTCGTGGTGGCATTTTCTTTCGATGAAACAGGTTGATGGATGCTCTCTCCAAGGTGATTCCAGTATTCGCGGTGCTGGAGGGTCCATGGTTGCATCTTCATTGGCTTATCTTCTTCGGACTCTTGCACACTATGAGCTGTAGAGGGGGTGTTAGAAGTTCGGCATCTCAATTTATTTGGGTTGTGCTATTATTGGGCATTTATTGTATTTTCTCCTTCATTCATGGGTCTTGGACAGTCGGCCTGTCCCTATAGGCAGTCAGCCAGTTCACTCATGCACTATATAAAGGAGGCCTCTCATTTCTCACTTTCTCATCCAATCCCTTGCACAAGTTCAACATTCTCTTGCTGGCCAATTGCCATTGTAAAGCTTGAAGCTAATATAAAAGGTGATCTTGTCCACAAGCTCTCTCTATTCTCTCTCTTGTCTTTTTTATGCTTTCGCCTGTGCATTCTCCAACAAGTAGGACATTGATAGATGAAAATGTCGGCATTGTGTGCCATATAATGTGTAGCTCCATTGTCGACTATCCAAGTGACCAAATGGCCACATGGAAGAGTTGGGTGGGCTTCGATGATTGGCACAGATGGATCATCAGGTAACTGATAGATTTGAACAAGGGTAGAAGCTTCTATATGCTGACTGCCTCGTCTAGCCCGATGTTTCTTCTTCCTTTTAGAAGAGTGGCCAGAGTCAAACTCAGATGTGTGAGTGACATTGGTTGAGGGGCCATGATTAGGTATAAGAGATGACCAATAAGACATTCCTTCCGGGGTGGTGAAGGATATCAACTGGGGGTGGGACCTTGAGCGACCTGACCAGTGTTTTGGCACTGAGAAGATCTAGGCTAATTTGAACTAGTTCCTTGTTTTGTTGGTTCCCAGGTGGAACCCTACAGAGTAGGTGTTGGAGTATTACCCCCTCTTGACCGCCAATTTGGGGCATTGTTGCCACCTTGGTTGTTTTGGCGATTTGAGGTGTTGGTGTTGGGGTTGATACCTTTGTTTTCCCTGGCTTTGATGCCACATTCATCATCAACATGTCTAGACATCTGGCAATGAGTGCAGTATCTATTCTTTTTAGGAATATTCTGCTGGTAGGGAATGGGTGTCGAGGCAGTGTTTTTGGGATCTTGGTTTTTGCCTTAGGGTTTGCCTTGATTACCTAGGTCGCTTCGCGGAGCCAGTGGTGGCGTGCTCACGTTAAGGTGTCGGTACTCAACGACCTTGACTTTCAAATCATCCCCCTCTTTAATAGAGAATTTTCAGATTTGATGCTTGAGATCAATGCGACGAGTGCGATCACATACTACATATCTCTCTACAAGGTGTGCCCATCTCTCAGAGACATAGGGGAACTGCTAGAATTTTGAACAAAACTCCGGCAGAAGGCCTTGAATGAGCTCCACTATGGCAGTGGCATTCCTAGCTTCCTAATAGCGAATGACTTCAAGAGGTGCTAGTGAGGGGTGGGGTTTCAGTTCAATTCCCTTCACCAGGTAATAGGACTCTCCAATGAGTAAGAAGTCCCATCCTCTGTGTGGTCTAGATCTAAGTGAAGAGAATCAACTTCTGGTGACAAAGGCTGGTCCTCAGAAATCATGGGTAGACGATCCATGCTGTGTGCTCTCAAGGTTGTCAATCCCTTGCTCACAATAGCTCTAATACCATGTTAGGGCAAAAGGACGGAAGGACAAGATGTGCGAGAGTGGGGTGACTTTGAGCATAGTAGCTAGGAGTTTCATAAAAAAGGTTTTTGAAACGCATTTTGAAACATTTCAAAACGTTTCATTGCTGGGCCCAAAAGTATAAAAAAGGTTTCATAATAGGGGGGGTATAGTACCCAAAAACAGGGACCTTCAACAAATTTTACAAAACTTTATAAGACTTTCAACAAACAGCATGTCAACTTGAACTTACAGACTTACAAAATTGTAAATAAAAGCAAGACATTGCAATTTGCATATGTCAAACTGAAGTCTGAGACATGTTAAAACTTAACACTCAAGTTTCACCAGCCCACATAGCACAACTTACGAGTAACCAAAAAGATTGTCTAAAGACTCGAGTAGCAATCCATAAAATTAGAAATGTGACATGGGCATTAACTGACAGTTTGGCACATGTGACATAATACATTAAAAAAAACTGAAGGCTATGGGCTAATAGCTACAACAATGTCCAATGTCAACATGTGACATGCCCATAAATGAACATGTAAAAAAACTGAGAATGACTAAGTACTAAGTAGATACTCGAGTCTAGACTCTAGAAGCCTAGTCATTCTCCTCTGCATCATCCAACTCCATAGCCTCAACATCGGATGCCTTAGTAGCTGTAACCCAGTAGGATGAGTCATATGCATCCTCTGCCCCCACTGCCTCAACACGGTAACACTCGTGCTAGCACTATCTATGGCTAGCACTATCTATGCTAGGTGCAACACTTGTATTAGCACCATGTGTACCCACTCAAACTCCGACCCTGGCTCCAGAGCGGCTACGGGTGTGCGGGGTTCCTGCATCGCCTCCTCATATAACATGGTGTAAATGTCCTGCTCATTAGGTGGGATCTCTGGGATGTCTTTCACTTTCTCGATGTTGATTTTGTCGACATTCACCTGTATGGGCTCTATGGAATTGCCTCTCTGCTCAAGTAGATAGAGGTTGCAATGACAATAAACCAGCCGCTCTAATTGTGCAGTGGTAAATTTGTTCCTTTTCTTTGTGTGGAAAAGGGCCCATGTACTCCAATTTCTCTCACAAGGACGTGAGCTGCAGTCCTATGAGAGAACTCTCATAGCAAGCCTCCTCTGCCAAAATTCAAATACCAAAATTCCTAGGTGAGTCATGAATCATGATTCATCATTCATGACACAAGTGACAACACATCTGACATGAGCACAAAACTTTAATGAATACTCACCAACTGCGGGGCGCTTATACCATATTTTCCCCACCAAGATATGGGCTGCAACATCCCTAAATGCAATTCTACAGTAGGTGACCCAAAATGTTTTCCTGTCTTGTTGTGGAAGGCAAGCCGCTGGCTCCTCCAAGATACCCAGCTTAGCCACATCTCCACCCACCCATGCTATCACATACTCGGTCCAACCATCCTCCAACTCCTTGCAGATTGCCTCGTCTTCATGTCTCCACAAAGAATGGAGAATATGGGCCACCGCATGGATGGTCTATGAAACCAATCCCAACGTTCGTTCCAAATAGCATGAAGGCTGGCCTTCCTAGTTTGTTAAACATTCAAATTTAGATTTCAGATGTTGGAAGTTTAGAGCTGAAATTTTAGAGTTAAGAGTGAAGATAATACTTACTCAATGTCAGAAATACAAGTTGCCTTATTCAGGGACTCCCCGATTTTGTCCATGTACTCATACAAGAGTCCCATGGTGCTTCCCTCCATGTCGGTGACACACAATACGTTGTAGAAAGGTTGCAAAACTCTTACCAACTCCTCTGATGTTGCCCACCACTCACCACCCATGATAGTGCTGGCAAACTTATCTGACTTTGGGCACTTATTGTCAGTCTCGCAATCATACCACTCCTTGGCCACCACTAATCGTAAGAGTCCCTTTCGGACTCTTACTACTCTGTCAAGCACTATGAACATGTATGCAAACCTAGTGGTCAAGGGTTTACACAACTCTAACTCACCCTGTGCCCTGTAAATAGAAAGTATCTTGGGCCTCTTTGTGACAAATTTGACAATGAAGTGAGTTGTATTCAATATGTTCTGACCCAACCAAGCTTGCCCATATCCTCCATCATAAGATCCATGCTATGACTGGCACATGGTGTCCAAACAATGCGTGGGATCTCATCCTCAAGCATGCGTCCCATACTAACACAGTTTGAACCATTGTCAGTCACCACGTGCACAATGTGTTCCGGCCCAACTTCCAACATAGCCTCACGCAAATGGCACCAGATAAACTCTCATGTTACCATTGTACCTGCCTGGGATGCATCAATGGCATGCAAGAACATTGTGGCCTTGCAAGAGGACACCAAGATGTTGTACACACTCCTCTTGCGTACATCGGACCCCCCCATCACAAAGCAATGAACAACCATACTTCTCCCATGTCTTCCTCAATGGCTGAATTTCATGATGCACCTATGCACGCTCTCTACGGATCTCTTTTGTGTGCATAGTCTCATAGCTTGGCCCCTCCCACTCGTATCCAATTCGGTTAACTGCACGCAAGGCACATTTCCAATGATGAGTGTGTAGTATGTTGAAAGATAAGGCAGACTGTATGAAAAGCTTAGTCAGCTCCCGAGTTGCCTCTTTCACAGCCTGTTTTTGAATACCTCTCCATCCTAGTCCTTGAAGTTCTCACGTGTCTTGGCCAAATAGAATAAAGCCAAAGAACAAGGTTCATATCTCATATGCTTGACATGCTCCATGAAGCTCTCTTTCTAAGCCTGATGGTTCCTATCATCTATGAGCTTCTTGAATTGAGGATCTTATTGCAACTGGCGAGCCTTAGCTTGAAGCTCTCTCAGCAAGGTATCTACGTTAGGAAATTTGTTCCCACGATTGGCAGCTTGTACATGTGATGTCTTTGCCACGTCTGAGTTTGAATGGCTTGCCGTAAAGCTTAACCTTTATAAAATAGTGAAGAAAAATTCATGTCTTCCAATCACAAAAGTGAAGAAGCAAGGTTGTGATACCAATGTAACCCGATTGGGATGTTTAAGAAATTAGTCTTATCTATTAAGTAGGGATTAAGATGAAATGACAAATTTAGAAACTATTCATACATACACATAACAAGAGAAATATCATAATGAGATAAAGACCACACACTGGACTGAAATGATCTTCCCCCCCTTGGGCAATGTTATATTACTCACAATTTTTCTAGTACATTCCACCTTTTCAAGGCATGCCTATGGCTGCCAGAATTATGTACCTTTTTGTACCATATAAATATACTAAAAATATAGGTCTCTCTCTCTCTCTCTCTCTCTCTCTCTCTCTCCTCTTTGCATTTTGCATCTACTTGTTCCTATGAAAGGTGTTTAGCGTTAAAAGAAGACATAGAGCTTCCGCGCATGTGACATTGGTATCAAAGGTTCAGGTTCAGCAATGCTAAACACTGATGGTGTCCCGAATGAAGGAGTCCAAGGGGAGTAACGCAGCATGTGTTAAGACCCCCTTGAAGTTGGTTGGTGTCAGGCAAACCCACGGGGAGCGTTTCATGAGAGTTGGTAGCCATTTGGGGCTGCTCGATAGGCTTTTATGGAGCACTCCAAAGGATGAAGTTCATCCAAGGGGTGGAGCCAAGGATGCCCAGGACTAGTGTTCAAGAAGAAGGATTCATGTTTGTGTTCAAGGACAAGGCAAGAAGGCAAAGGGACAAATTGGAATAGGTGCATAGATCTTCATCAGATTTGGAGTAGATTCTGAGATCTGAGGCAAGGTTTTTAGTGAAAAGGTTGCCAAGAAGGGAAGGATGACAAGTTTGGGAGTCCATGTGGAGACAAAGGGATAATGACAGTCATTCAGGGTCAAAATTTGGAATCCCTTCATCAAGTTTAGTAGAAAGGGATGTCATGTGCATGCACATGGACATGCTAATCCTAGGGCTAATCTCTGAAAGGTAGTAGATAAACATAAGATTTAGGCCATGTGAGTAGGGCATAGGAGGATCATACATTCTTGGCAAGAATAACCTTGGTACCATCCAAAATTTGTAGGAGTCTATTGTGCTCAAAATACAGGGAAAAGATTTCAACAGTATGAAGGCACAGTATGAGGATTCTTTGGAATTCAAGACTCAGTATAGATTGGCCCTTTAGTTAGAACTGGGTCACATTGTGCTCGATATACAAGGAAAATATTTCGACAGTATAAAGGTACAATATGAGGATTATTTGGAATTCGGTACTCAATATAGATTGGCCCTTTAGTTAGAACCGGGTCACTAACATCCAAGATGGTTGGTTATTTCACAAGAACCAGTTGTGCATGCTCAGGGAAACCTGACATGCACGTCTTCATGATGCCCATGTCTCTCTTGTTGGAGGTCATAGAGGTATCAACAGTACATTGGAGAAGCTAGAGTGATCATTCTATTGGCCTAAGATGTGAAGGGATGTCTATCAACATGTCGAAGCATGCTAAAAGGTGAATATTCCTCATACGAAACAAGCAGGGTTGCTTCAACCTTTGCCAATTTTCGAAGGCCTTTTCCAAGACATCAGTATGGACTTTGTTGGACCTCTTCCTGTTACATTTGGATCTTGGAACACAGTGCATGACCATTGTGGACCAATTCAATAAGTTTGCATGTTGATCCATTGCAAGCAAACAAGCATCAAATAGCTCAACAAGGAGGAAACAAGTACCCCACCTACAAGGGTAAGAAGGTTGAAGACCCCGACACCACACGTCACGAAATTTGAGGTTGTGGAAGGTGAATCACACTAGCGCAAATGTTCCAGATGAAAGGAAGCAGGATCAGTTTCAAACCACATTCGAAGATATACCAACTGAATGGGTATCCCAGTATGACTCGGACCACTTCCAAACCTTCTTTGCACTTAAAGAGACATTCCTTGGAAGATTCAAGACTATCAAAACTAACTCTGAACTGCAAGACAAGCTAAGAAGTTTGAAACAGAAGTCATTTGCTAGTGGAAGATTATGCACCAAGTTCCACACTCTATGTGCAAGGCTATCTCTAGAGTTGACATACCATCAAAAGTAGTTCTTGTAGATTGGTTCCTGCACGGTCTTAATAAGAAACTGAAGCCGATGGTGGCAGCCACCATCGACCATGAAGGGTTTAACAACGGGCTCGTGGAAGTAGCTAAACGAGTAGAACGGAACATGGGCTTGGAAAAGAAGCCCGAGAAAAAGAAAAGCAAGAAGTACGACTCTTTAGATAGTGACTCTAGAATTGAGTTGGAATCAGAAGACTCAAAATCTAAGTCAGATGGTGAGGAGGAGACTAGGCACAACAAGAAGGGAAAATGCAAAGGTAAGAAGGACGAGCTGGATGTCATAGCCAAGAAGGTTACGAAGAAGCTCGTTGTGGTCTCTAGAACGGCCTCCAACTCATCTGACTACTGAACATGCATCTTCTACCCAATTTGCAAGAATGAGGGACATATGAAAGAGGAATGAAAGATGCAGCCGACCTGTTCCATCTACCAAACCTTCACACACCTAACATCCAATTGCGAATATAATGTTAGGAATCGGATAGGCACAACTGTCACTATAGTAATAACAATAGCACCCATGGCTATTGCACTAGCACCTTACAAACCTTACTATGGCCAAGGGCAAGGCAGAGGAAGAGGTGGCACTGGGCGGTCAGAAGGGTTCCAATGTTATTTCTATCGGAAGCTTGACCACAAGCAGAATGACTATCAATCTTTTTAGAAGCACCAACAAGAGCTGCAGGAAAAATCAGGAGGCGCGGATGCTGCAGTACTACCGACCATCAAAGTGATCGGAATCAAGGAGTTGGAAGATGTACAACCAATTGTGGTTGCAATCATCAAATCCTAACAGGGAAAGAGAAGCTGACTGTGTCAAACAAACTAGTCAGTCATAAGGAAACCAGCATGGAATGGAAAAGCAAAAACAAGTCAGAGACTTTGTGACAAAGGAGGTGCAAGAAGCACAGAAAAGGAGTTGAAAGAAAACCCTTTAGATTGGACAAGGTCTAAGGGGAAAAGAGGAAAGCCCAAAGGAGGCAAAAGAAGAAAAGTTGTGAGAAGAAGATAAGCCTCGCAAGGAGTCAGATGAAGAAGTGTCAAGGGAGGATAATCCCCACACATGATGGTCATGATGGCAGAACAAGGGAAGCTATGGGAAGGTAAGCCTCGCAAGGTACAAGGATTAGCTGACAAGCTGAAGGAAGAAGAGGAGCCCAGGCAGTCCGCAGAAAATAGTGTGCTCAAGAAGCAGGTACAGCCTCTAAAAGCAACAGAATGGAGCATGGATGAAAAAATCCACAAAAAGAGCTGAATCAGCAAAGCGAGAAGCAAAAATGAGGCAAAATCCTCAAGTGCCGTGGAAAAGAGACAGCAACAAACATTAAAAGAAGTTCTTTAACAAAATAGCAGGCCACAGGAAAAGGCAGGACAATATGACATATGGGAGGATATAAAAGGTTTAAAACTAGACATATTCCTTAATCAACTCCTGTCCTTAGTGCCCAACTATAGGAGGAAATTGCTAAGTAATCTACGAGGTCCCAAGGAAGAGAATAACAACTTGTTTGATTCCTCTAGCAGTGAGTCAAAAGCCGAGTGCAAGTTAGTCAAAATTGCTGAGCAATCTGCTAGGTCCCGAGGAAGAGAACATCAGCTTGTCTAATTCCTCCAGTATTGAGTCGGAAGTCGACTGTTGCAAGCCTGTCAAAATAACACAAATAACAGTAAGATAATGATGTACCTCATATAACAGTAATTTTAAAAGGGAAGCAAATCCAAGGAGCAATATTGGATGGAGGCTTGGGAGTCAATATACTGTCAGAATCCACAATAAAAGAACTCGGCCTCACAAAATATGACCATGCTCCATTTGTTTTGAAGATGGCGGATCAACGCAGAGTCCAACCCCTAAGATTAGTTCGAGGGGAACACATTCAGATTTCTAGCTATGAATTCCCAATCATATTTCTAGTTCTCCGAATGGAGAATGAGGGATCATATCCAATGCTGCTGGGAAGACCTCGGCTCAAGCAAGGTAAGATCAAACATGAGTGGCATAGGGATTAGATCACAATCAAAAAAGGAGAAAAGAAGGTAAAGATCACAATCAAAAAAGGAAAAAAGAAGGTAAAGATCTCACAAACCCCAAGAGGAAAGTGAATCCCTCTGTCAGGCCACTGTATAATGCCATTTTAGATAATTTGGGAAAAATCCCATTCCCATTTGAAAAATGCGATCATGGTGAACTTGTCCAAAAGTTTGTCTCAAAACCCTCTCATGTGACATATCATTGGAAAGATCTTGAAGAGTAGAATCTAAATCCATGATCTTCGACAAATTTGGAGCTGGTATGATTAAGGTATGTCCAAAACTATATGGAGTAATCGATTCCCAAAGTACGATATTTTTCCCAAATTATCTAATATTGACTTGTATGCAGAAAGACTGAACATGTTGGAAGGGATTGAAGAGGATGAGGAGGAAAGAATCCTCAAAGAAAACCCATATCTCATATCCTTCTTCCAGCTGGACATAGAAAAGATCATGTGTCCAAGTACTTAACAGAAGTACTAAATGTGTAACTTGCAGAAGAAACTTTGATGGAAGCCGTAATTACCACATGAGTGTCGGAGGAATTGATAGAAGAAGTTGAATCCTTAGGGAATGCAAAAGAAGACCTGTCAGCCAAAGGGCTAAAAGAATTGGAGGCAATGCACTGCAAAAGACAAGGAGCAACATCAATTCATCAAAGTACAAGAGGAGGAGCTCATAAAGCTCAATTTGGGAATAGATGAGCACTTGCAGATGGTAAAAATGAGCGCAAAGTTGGAGGAAGCAATGAAAAATGAACTCCAAGAACTACTGACCCAATATAAATATGTCTTTGCCTAGAGCTATAGAGATATGCCTGGCATTGACCCAAGCTTCTACTAGCACAAAATAAGCCTAAAGGAAGACGCAGTTCTGATCAGGCAACAAAGGTACATGATGAACCCCAACTATGCCAAGTAAGTCAAGGAGGAAATTGACAAATTGTTAGCAATGGGATTCATCCACCCAATTAAAAAAGCAACTTGATTGAGCCCCATAGTGATCGTGCCAAAGAAGAATGGCAAGCTAAGAGTTTGTGTGGATTACAGGAAGCTGAATGCAGCTACCACATCGGACCGATTTCCATTACCTTTCACAGACTTGATGTTGGATGTTGTAGCTGGCCGATGAAATGTATTCCTTCCTTGGCCAAATCAATAGTAATTCCGTCTTTGGACACTATGTGTCCAAGAAGTGTTCTTCCCCTCATAAGCAACTGCACACTTCATTGGGTCAGGATGATAGGCAAGGTGAGTCCACCGCAAAACCTGAAGAAACTCTACAAATTCCTTGGACAAATTAAATGGCACAACAGATTTCTCAGGTACTTCCTTGCTGATGTGGCATAGCCACTATATATGCTCACAAAGAAGGGGACATAATTCCTCTCGTCAAAAGCACCTAAGGGGACCTTTTACAGTATGAAAAAATACTTTCTAGTGCATCGATAATCCAACCACCAGAATGGGACAAGACATTCCATGTGTTAGTGGATGCATCAGACACACAGCAATCGAAAGTATGCTGATGTAGCAAATAGAAGAAGGGTGGTACAAGCCTATTTATTATGCCAGTCGGATGCTGTTAAATGCCGAGAGAAATTATAGCACCACTGAAAGAGAAGCCCTGGGACTGATTTACTCAGTCAATAAATTTCGTCATTATTTGCTGGGTAATCACTTTGTGTTTCATGTAGATCATTAGGCCCTACTATATCTGGTAAATAAGCCACATCTGATTGAAAAGTTGGCAAGGTGGATGCTTTTAAGGTAAGAATTTCAATTCACCATTGTGCACACTCCTGGCAATCAGAATGTATTTCCTCAGTAGAATAGACATGGGAGAGTAGCCTACAGAGGTGGTGGATCAGTTTCCATTGCAAATCTGTTTGTTGTTTAGTTTGTACCCATGGAAAGAAATTGGTACTTTGACACGCTTCAGTTCATCACAGAAGGGACATTACGTGCTGACATGAGTAGAGATCAGTGGAAGAAATTGGCTCTCAGAAGCAGTAGTTACCTTGAAATTGCAGGAGCTTTGTACACAAAAAAGGCATAGACCAAGTTGTCTACAGATGTGTGCCAGACCATGAACAAATAGCCGCGTTGACAAAAGAACATTAGGGAGCGTCATGAAGGCACTACTATGGAGAAACAACAGGCATGAAAGTTTTGCACGCCAGCTTATGGTGGCCCACGGTACTTAAAGATGCATGGGATCATGTCAGATAGTGTGATGTGTTTCAGAGGATCGGATAGCCATTAACTGAGTAGATGCCTCATCAGCTAGTCCCACTGCTTGAACCCTTTCAAAAGCGGGGAATGGATTTGCAAGACTATTTAAACCCCCAGCAAGGAGGACTGGTAACAAATGCATTCTTGTAGCAACAACTGACTACTGCACTAAATGGGTAGAGTCAAAAGTCCTCAGAAATAATTCAGATGTAGCAGTAGCCAAATTCTTGTATGAGAATATCATGATGAGGTAATGGAGTTGGAAAGTGATCACTTCATCAATGAAGTGATTCAAAAGCTAACTTAGTAGCACATGATCCTGCACAAGAAATCAAGTGTCTACTATTCCCCCGCAGGCAAATGGTCAAGATGAATCTACAAATTAGGTGCTTAAGCGGATCCTCCTAAAGACAGTCAACTAGAACAAAATAGACTGGGATGAAAAGCTACACTTTGCACTGTCAGCGTTATATGCATAGCATACAAGTTAAGCACTGGGTTCACCCCATTCTCTTTATTCTATGGCTTAGAGGCAATAGTTCTAATGGAATATGTTAGAGGCAGTAGTCCCCAGCCTCAAAATAGCCCAAAGGAATCAATCAACCCCAGCGGATGCAACATTTCATGCATCTAGAAGAAAGCAAACTACTACAACACAGTGCATGGGTATCAGACATCACTCAGAAAAGAAGAAAGCAATGGGTGGACAAGAACAGCAAGCATAAGATCTTTCAGGAGGGAGACAAAGTACTACTATTCAATTCAAAGCTCAAACCACACCCAGATACACTCAAAATCCACTAGATGGGTCCCTATCAAGTAATATAACAATTAAGCTCAAGCACATTCAAACTACAAACACTAAGTCTGTAAACGGATTTCGACTCAGGTCCTACAGAGAAGGAAATGATGAAGGGGAGAAACCAATAGGTCAGGAGGACACAAAGGCAGAAACAATGGAACAATGCATGGGGGTAACAATCCCCATCTACATAGTGCAACTAGATGAAGACATGTGTGCAACACTCCAATGGGTAACATCAAACACAAAGAGAATGCATGATGAAAAGAAAAGAGGTGTGTAAACGTGGAGCAAAGAGGTGTAAATGCAGCACACAAAATAATATGAACACACGTGGGAATCATGACTTTTTTGGGCGGTTACCTTGCTTTTGGGAAAATCATCATGGGAAGGTGCAAAAGCCCCAAAATCAGTGCAGCCCTAATCAAGAAACCCTTTAATAGCCAAAACCCACCCTAACTACCCTCTCTCCTGGAATTATTTGCAACTTGCTCACTCGCTATTTCCCGCTATCTCCTGCTCTCTCGCTATCGCTTGTCTTTCCCCTTTCTTG
Organism: Cibotium barometz; assembly: GCF_041138505.1. Classification (NCBI taxonomy): domain Eukaryota; kingdom Viridiplantae; phylum Streptophyta; class Polypodiopsida; order Cyatheales; family Cibotiaceae; genus Cibotium; species Cibotium barometz. The sequence goes on along the minus strand of NC_141089.1, from coordinate 4,706,842 downwards.
TTGCAAACCTCAGCAATCAAAATCAGCCATGGCTAGCAAGAAAGCAAGTGGAGTTTTGACCCTTGCAATGCCATGTTGGACCCTATGTTGTTTCAGCACGAGTGGCTGTAGAAGGTTGGACTGTATGGCTTTGCAGCAAAGAACTGGACGAGTTTGCAGGAAAACATAGAAGTAGAGGTGCAGCTAGCAAAGTTAACGAAGAGAAACATAGTGAAGATGGAAGGAGAACTGGACGAGTTTGCAGGAAAACATAGAAGTAGAGGTGCAGCTAGCAAAGTTAACGAAGAGAAACATAGTGAAGATGGAAGGGCACAAGGCAGTGCTGGTCAAACCAGAAAACAGAGCCAAAGAATTCAACCTTCCTAATTGAAGGCATCACCAACGCCGACTCTTATGATGTGTACATCGAGGAGGAGCTCTCCAAAGTTGGTATACCGTGTCGCCACCTGTTCTGATATGCAAGCAATTCATATTTTATTTGGATATGATCTATCTGCTTGCCAAGAACACCAACATAAGCAAAACCAACTACAACAAAACATGGACAGAAGGTGAATTGGGCAGTGGTGGTGACCAAGAACATGCAGCAAAATAAGATCAAAAGCTTAAACTATCTGGAGGCCACACAAAGAAGTTTGGTCACTTAAGAGCTTTGGCATAGTAAGGTGAGTTAGAGAAGGATGACTCAAGTGCAAAACATGAGATATTGAAGACGCATCAAGAAGAGGAAGCAGCCAAGAAGAGACAAGAGGAGGAGTATAAGAGGCAAAAGTTACTAGAGGAGGCAGAGAGAAAGAAGCAACAGGAAGAAGAAGCAGCCAAGAAGAGACAAGAGAAGAAATCTAAGAGGCAAAAGCTAGAAGAGGAAGCAGTCAAGAAGAGACAAGAGGAGGAGTATAAGAGGCAAAAGTTACTAGAGGAGGCAGAGAGAAAGAAGCAACAGGAAGAAGAAGCAGCCAAGAAGAGACGAGAAGAAATCTAAGAGGCAAAAGCTAGAAGAGACAAGAGAAGAAATCTAAGAGGCAAAAGCTAGAAGAGGAGGCAGAGAGAAAATGACTTGAAGCCGAATCTGCCAAATATGAAGAAAACAAGAATAAAGCAAAAGCAACCTCAAGTGGAGTTGACAAGAAGACTCAAGAAGCTGCCTCTAGCAAAACATACCCTCACAAAAGAAAGTTTGATTGGTCTCAGCACATCACCAGTCTCAAGCCAAAGAAGCAAAAGGAGGCCCAAGCAAATAAGGAGCAGCAGAAGCAACTTAAAGACATAGGAAAAAATCTGGTGATAAGAGGACTATCTCCTGGCAAAGAAAAACCAACAGAAGTGACGACACAGGAGGAAATCCAACAATCACCACCATCATCAACGTTGAGTGACAAACTGAATAGGATGATGCAAAAAACTGACCCAGCCACTCAGAACATTCTCACAACATTAGAAAACATAGCAAATTGTGTCATGGACAAGCTGGAAAATGAAGAGAGACTGGCTTTGGTAGATCAGGTAGAAGAGCAAGTTCAGTAGCTGTCAGATTGCGTCCACACAGGAGGAAATCCAACAATCACCACCATCATCAACGTTGAGTGACAAACTGAATAGGATGATGCAGAAAACTGACCCAGCCACTCAGAACATTCTCACAACATTAGAAAACATAGCAAATTGTGTCATGGACAAGCTGGAAAATGAAGAGAGATTGGCTAGGGTAGATCAGGTAGAAGAGCAAGTTCAGTAGCTGTCAGATTGCGTCCAACAACACAATCAACAAGTTGGTGCTCAGGATTTGCTAAGGAAACAATAGAAAGACACCATTGAAAGATTGTAGGAGGAAGTATCAAGACTACGGAGGAGAGGGGATGAGTTGGAAATGGTGGTCTTCGAGCTCCGAGCGAAACAATGAGATCCAAAGCAAGCTCCATTAGGTGGCTCAGTCAGCAGAGCCAACAAAGCAGCCCACATTCTGGACCATGCTACTGAGATAAATGTGGATCTAGCAAGCGAGAAAAGATAGCAGGGAATTACTCCTTGCAAAAGGCAAGCTGCGGATATAGGAGGTCATGGAGGCTGAGGAAGACGTCCCTGTGGTCCAAATGCCAGTGGAATTGATGGTGTAGTGGGAAGAGGAACTAACAGCCTCTCAGAAAGCATGTTAGGAGGACAATTTATAGGTACTGACATGGTACTACCAATTCCCATTTGCCATCTGCTACCACCAATTCCACCTCAAGACAAAGATGGAGCTAGAGGGTCAACTTTTGCACACGGGAAAGCTCAACTGTGCAGCAAACCACCACCACCTCCATAGTCACCATCACTAGAGGAAATGCACAAACAAATCAATGGGTGAAGGAGCTGTGGAATAAAGTACAAAAGCTGACACAGAAACTGAATGATAAAAAGGAACTGGAGATTAAGCTCAAACTGCTACAAAAACAGTTGTTAGCCAAAGGTGCTACATGAGAAGGCTTAGTGGATTAGCAGCTACTGTTGGACCAACAAGAGCAGATAGAAACACTTAAAAGGCAGCTGGAAAATGAATAGTAAAAAATAAAGCTAGCACTAGCCAAGGGTAAAGAACCAGTACAGACACTGGAGCCTATAAAGAAAATAACAGTTGGCACTATGCATGCAATAGATCAGATGTCACTAGACCAGTTAAAAAACAAAATCATTATCTTAGAGAAACAAATGTCTATGCAACAAGATGAGAACATAGCCAGACAAAATGCCATCCTAGAGCTCGAGGAAGCATTCAAAAACACAAACAAGGCACTCATGCAGCCTTATGAAAAGCTAGAGAACCAAAAAGCAAAGCTAATTTAACTAAAGCCATCAATCTTTAGGAAAAACCAGAACTGCTGACAGAGTCAATCAAGAAGAAACTAATAGAGCTACACAAAGAAATTCAGCTAAGGGATACGAGATTGGCCAAAGCAAATCAAACAGAACTGGAGCTGCAATGTGTACGAACATAGCTAATACAAGAGCATGGCAAACAACATAATCTGTATGAAGAGCTATTTGGCAGCAGTCAAAACCAACAGTTGAAATCATCAACTCCGCCAGTTGCCACAACCAATCAAGTTCTCCATCAATAGTAGTTGGTGAATCTACATGAGGCAAAACAGAGACAACAGACACAGGCAACAGAGCAAATAAAAGCCAGAGCACAAAATCTAGAGTATGCTGCCTACTCACTTTCTAAGTTCAACCAATAGTATGATGAAGAGAGATGGGACCAGCCTATAAACCCCTACAAGCTAAATGAATTTATCAACAAATATAAACCAGAGGAAAAGACATCCCAAACCCCCGAATCTTCAACAACTAATCCCAAATGATGGTGCGTAGCTCTATAGGGCAAGATGAGTTTGAAACTGAACCCAATATCCATGATGAAGATAGAGAGGCCCTGTAGCAGTTGGAATCCAACTAGCAGACACGCATATATTATTCTTTTATTATTTATATTACTAAGCTGTACATGTTGATGCAGATACAGTTTTTGATATAATTCAACCCTGTGATAATAGGGGAGGCTTAGGATGTGATCCCCAGGTAGCAGGCGAAAGAAAAAAGGGTGGTTCCAGTCAAACCACACTTGGCCACCCCACCCATCCATCAATCATTATTACGATCAACCTCTAAGAAGGTAGAGCCACAAGACATGCTAGGTGTTAACTATCCGACAGAAGCCGAAGACTGGTGGGACCTGAAGAAAAGGCCGGCGAACATAGGCCGACAGTAAATGATAGTGCACAAACAACAGTGTATAGATGGCAGCGCATATATGCGCTCATTGTAATCATATGTATGCCATTGTAATAGTATGATAACAGAATGTTTTTATAACAGTAAGGTCAATGGGGCAGGATGTGACAAGAACATGGTCCTTCCAAGATAGTAAAGTAGGAAGAAGTTAGGAGTACGAGATAGAGATATAGAGGGATAGAGAGAACAGTCAAGACACACAGTTTTTGAGCAGAGTAGCATTGTACAAGTTTGAGGAGCACAATAATACAGAGTGCCTGAACATTATTCATTGTGTACTGTCTGAGTGAGTGAGTGAGAGAGTGAGCTTTTGTGTTTCTCTTATCAATTTGTGAGCTTGTGAGTTCTGAACCCATTGGGCTTAGACATTGATCTTCCAACCAGTAGTGATTGTCTTGCCCATCGGATTGACCACTAACACCCCTACCACGTGTCACTCTCTCTAAAAAATCTCCCTCTTCTCCTTCTCTAGCCACGTCATAGAGGTGTGCAAAGGGGTAGACTGTGCAAAAAAAAGAAGCAAATTAAAGAGAGGGCAACATGGGGAATTGAGTAAACATCCTTACACATCTTGGGGAGTGAACTAGCCAATATGCCATCCACCTCTTATTGTGATGAGATGACTTATGTTTTTTTTTTAAATATTTATCTCTTTCCCCTTCCCTCCCTCCCTCTCCTCCCTCTCCTCCCTCTCTCACCTCCCACTCTCTCTCCCCTCTCTTTATCTCCCTCCCTTTCTCTCCTCCCCCTCTCTATGCCCCTCTCACACCCTTTTTGGGTTCTTTATTCTATTATGCATAGATTTCCCCCCTACCACGTGTCACTCTCTCTAGCATCATCTTTAATCTCCTCTAAAAGAATCTCCTCTCCTCATCCTCCTCTATCCACATGGTAGGGGTGTACAAAGGTGTAAAATATGGGTATGGTGCTAGGACATAGGCTAGAAGTGGTGTGTGTCCAACCAGAGTAGTGTTGTAGTAATGTGGGGGTCATAAAGTATAGATTTTGGTCCTCCCCTTGATATGAATAGTACCTCCAAACCTCCACTCCTAATTGAAATCCTCCAGAACTACATGTACCACCTGGTTGCTCCCACCGAGTTGTTCCTACCACTTTTAAGCTAGATGTAAAGTTGAATGTTGTTGACTAACCTATTTCGAATAGAAGATTAAATCTCCTAATCTCCCTTCTTGATCCCACTATACTAGTATTTTAATCCCTAAAACATCATGTGCCCATATCCCGACCAAAGGCCTCACTTGTTGTGTCAAATTGTGGTGGTGAGGGGACGAGTTGCTCCTGTCAGATGGGTTCGCACTTCCACTCCCAATCTTGATACGTTTACAAAGGTGCATTTGTGGAGGGATCAAAAAAGGTCATTAGTTTTATTGGAGATGAGATGGAGGAGAATATATATATATATTGGCCGATGTTGATTATAGCACCCCTTTTCATCCTAGGGGGGTGTTCCACATGAGGTTTGCTTACTATGTGCTTAGACTTTTCTATTCGTCGTCGTGAGCTTTATAAGACGCAAAATGTTGAAGCATATGCACACAATTGATTTGACTTATCCATATTTGTGCTATTCATTTTTACAACCAATAGATCATCCATGGACATACGTAGGTTTGATTGTAGAAAGTATTGGCATTTCATATTTTTGGTTTAGTGTAGATTAAAAAATAATAAACCATTTGTTATTGCAGCTTGGACATAGAAGACCAACTCTACCAAAAGCCATATTACCATTGTAGTATCCAACACCACCTTTAAACCACCACAGAGACTTCTCGTATAGCAACACCCACAACTCCACTGCATCATCCAGTAATACCCTCAAATCCATTAGAGAAAATCAAATCACATTTAAAAATCATCAAAATATAAAGTGACATAGTATCAAAATGTTGTAAAAACACCTTTGAAGCACTTGCAAGTTAAACGCAACAAATTATTATTATTATTATTCACATTGTCTATTCCATTATGCATAGGTTTTGGCCCCTACAATGTGTCACTCTCTCTAAAACCATATCCCTCTTCTCCTCCTCTAGCTACGTTGTAGAGGTTTACAAAGGGGCTGGCTGTGCAAAAAAAGAAGCAAAAACACCATATTGGGGAATATGGGAATTTCCCAATAGTTTGGGACACGTGGTCAAATCTTTGGATTAATCATAACTTGAACACCGTTACTCCAAATTGAGCGCTCTATAGCTCACTAGATTCCATTTTCCAAGCGCTTTCCAACAATAGGTCACATGATATGGTTTTGAGAAACTTATAGGCATGTTATCCAGGTCCCACCTTTTTAGTATTCAAAAAATGGGAGTTGGGAAATTCCCAAACTCACGAATATAGTGTTCAAATTGAAGAGAGAGCAGCATTGGGAATTGAGTAAACGTCCTTACACATCTTGGGGAGTGAACTAGCCAATATACCATCCACCTCTTATGATGATGACATGTTTTTTTTAATGCTTCTCTCTTTCCCTTCCCTCCCTCTCCTCCCTCTCTATCACCTCCCCTCTCTTTACCTTCCTCCCTTTCTCTCCTCCCCCTCTCTATGTCCCTCTCACCCCTTTCTTTAGGTTCTCTATTCTATTACGCATAGGTTCTCCCCTACCACGTGTCACTCTCTCTAGCATCACCATTAATTTTCTTAAAGCGTCTCCTCTCCACCACCACCACCTCCTCCTCCTCCTCCTCCTCCTCTAGCCGCATGGGCAGGGGTGTACAAAGGGGCCAAATATGGGTATGGTGTTGGGACATAGGCTAGAAGTGGTGTGTGTCCAACATATATATTTGGCATGGTGATTATAGCACCTGTTTTCATCCTAGGGGGTGTCCACAGGAGGCTTGCTTCCTATGTGCTTAGAATTTCCTATTCGTGAGCTTTATAAGATGTAAAATGTTGATGCATATGCCCGTGATTGATCTAGCTTATCCATATTTGTAAATGTGTGTGAACACATGGGCTTATAAATATTAAATTTGGCCATAACTTATTAATTTTACATTTTAAAAAATGGTAATACTTACCACTTGTTCACATGCCACACCACCCAACGAGTCAGCAAAGCACTACATGGTACACTGGGGGGCATCCCTGACTAGTGTACTGGCATGGCATAACAAGCAAACACACGCAAACAAGTCATGCAAAAATAAATTTATGCATGTAGGCATAAATGCATGTGCACATGTAATGGTGGACAAAATCTCCCTTTCATGAAACTTGTACAAGAAGTTCCTATATTGGGCACAAAACTGGCATGACAGAAATATAAAAATATGTCCTGGTCTTCCTATGGAGTGACAGTCCCATCGGTAAGACACCATCCTGGCCATACACGGGTGGCACCAATAGGCTCCCGTCCATATAGCACGAAGCAAGTCACACACGGGTGGCACGAAGCTTGTTCCCATCCATGTGACACAACACTGGTCACACATGGGTGGCACTTATCTAGCTTTCGTCCCATGTGACACCAAAAGATTGGCCCTTTCACATGGGACACTGGCTTGGCCCCATGTGAACATGACACAAATTTGGCCGCTCTATGGAGTGACAGTCCCATAGAAGTGGCTCCAGAAATGGAGATGGACCAAATGGTGACATCCCCCCCCGGCTTCTAAACAGTTGTCCTTAACTGAAAAGCCTCAAGATATGCCTGCAAATGCTGAGGGTAGTCCGCAAAATAATCCTCGTCTACCCACTTTGCATCAATTGGCAAATAATTTTTAAATTTCACAAGGTATCTCCTGGAAAGCTTCCTATGTGGTAACTTTCTCTCCTTGTGAAATACAATCTGCTTTGGCTGGAGAATCTCCTCAAGCTCATCAACTTCTAGCGGATCTTCTGTGAGTGACAGGCTCCTCTGGATCTAGCCCCACATACTTTCGCGCAAAAGACTCACATGAAAAGCATTGTGAATCTTCCAATGGCTGGGTAAAGCAAGCCTGAAGGAAACTTCATTAATGTTGTCAACCACTTTGAAGGGTCCATAATATCGAGTAGAAAGCTTTGGATATGATCCCTCTCGACCTGGCCTCTTCCGAAGCCTAGCTTTCTCAAATTTCAGCAATACCCAATCACCTTCCTTGACTTGCATGTCCCTTCTATGCTTGTCCAGCAGCCCTCTTATGCTTGTCCAGCAGCCCTCTTATGCTTGTCTTGTGACGTTGCAATGGCTGTCCGCACAATTCTATTTGTCTTGTACTCTTTGCGGGGCTCAAGCCTATGATGCCATAGCTCCCCAAGCAATACATCGCATGTATTAAGAGGTGCAACCAAGAAATGCTCATGATCAAGATAACCTTGAATATGTATGCACAACTTCCCACAATAAGTGAGGTAACCTACACCTCTTTACCAACAAAGGCAGCTTCTGCTTCGATTTGAGGCCCCATGTCCTCAACCTCAATGCCCAAGGTGGCTGCCATCTACATAGAGATGAAGGTATCTATTGCACAATCATCAAATATAAATAGAGCGGGCTGATCCTTGATTTGACCCCATGCTTTGCATACCATCCTCTCTTTACCATCATGCTTCGTGTTTCCCTGCACATCGGGAACGGCATGCACATTTGCCTTGGGTTGCTTGTTCTCATGCTTTTGTTTGCGGTTGGGGCATTGCCTAAACATATGCTCTTTACTTCCACAAGAAAAGCATTTCCCCTCCTTTGCATATTGCTCCCTTTGCTCGGGAGTCAAGCCAAATTTGTTCTTCTTTGGTCCATTATCCCTGGATGAGGTATTTTCAGCTTTACCTCCCTTCTGGGCTTCTTGAAAGCTCTTGTTAGGTGGCTGTCCACCTTTTTGCAGGTTTGGGACAGCCTTCTCTTTGCCCTTGGAACCACCTTGATCTTGCTTGATTTTGAGCACCAATTGCTCCGTAGCAAAGAGCAGATGCTATAAGCTACTGTAAAGTGTGTTTCGGGTGCAATTCGATGCCCGAACAATAGGTTGGTTGCAACCCGGAACAAAACTTTCTTTTCTTTTCATCCTCGGAGAGTTGCATGAAAGGAGTAACCTCGAGCAAAACTTTCCAAATTTTGCTCACATGCTGCTGCACATTCTCATTATCCTTTTGGGTGAAGTCTATCCCACTTTAGGGTGAGTGTATGCTCTGCATTGGGTGGCAAGAATTGGGCATAAAATCTGTCCTTGAACTCTTTCCAAGTGCAAATGGGGTCTTTGGTGGTCTTTTCAGTGATCCACCAATGGGCAGCTGTCCCCTTTAAAAACATGCTTGCATGATGGATTTTGGACTTCTTAGTGAAGTCCTCTTCACTAAATGCAATATCAAACTGAGCCACAAAAGCAAGCACCTTAGAGGCATCAAACTCCCCATGAAAGGCATCAACCTTCACTGACTTGTCCCTTGAACTCCTTGAGCTTTTTCGCATAAGGCTCAAGTTCTTGCCTCTTCCTCTTGGCCTTGTCCAACGGGGCAGCTCTCTCTGCATGAGCTTCATGGGAAATTTTAGGTTTTTCACTAAGCAAAGTGACATGGATATTTGGTTCTTGACCTCGCTGAAAGATGCCTTGTCTCGCCACCCACGAGACAACTCAATAGGCAAGGTCTTTTGGCTTAGACTCTCTCAAGAGGCTTATGCCTTCCATGTAGTGCATCGGAATCCCGTGAAGCAATTGATTGGCCCCTCGAATTCGGCACTTCCAATGGGTTGCCCTGGCTGTCCATTGAGTCAAGTGTTTGTATTTGCTTCCGATCTCAAAACTCCGTGTCTCCTCTTGAGGAAGAGAGACGACCGGGCTCTGATACCAATGTGACCACTCCCTACAGGAGGCCTACAGATCGGAAGACAATATACACATATTTAGAACACTTAACTTAACTGAAGTTAACTTAAGTTAAGATAATATACACATATACACATATTTAGAACACTTAACTTAACTGAAGTTAACTTAAGTTAAGATAATATACACATATTTAGAACACTTAACTGAAGTTAACAATGGAAACAACATCAGCAACATAAATACTGGAAATACCAAAATACACATGACACCAGCACTGGCCCCCCCCCTCAATACATTTTGTATTTCTTGGAGTATTTATAAGTACAAGTATCATGGGCCTCATAGGCTGGATTTCTCCACCAGGGAGTGAAAATAACTCAAACAAACTGGTTCAAGTCGATGAAGATGTGTTTGTAACACGCAGAAGCTCTGGGGGTCTTCTTTCAGCCCTAAACACCACTAAGAACATGCTGATGCATAACGCAGACAGAAGGGAGAGTAGAGAGAGAGAGAGAGAGAGAGAGACATGGCTGCAAATTCAGTATATTTTTTATGGTACAAAAAGGTACCTACATCTATAGCCCTTGGCTGTCTTCTTGAAAAGGTGAACATCACCAAAACTACTCCTATACTAGGGACCCAACTCCTAAAGAGTTGAATGACTACAATGAGGAGCAACTATGCCTTATTTAGTCTCTTTAGAACATTGAAGTGCTGGCCGACTAGCAGTCGGCCACAGCCGACTAGACCAAATAAGAAAAACGCTGATGCGCCTGTCTTCCACCATGCAGCCGACAGTTCTTGTTCTCAGCCCCCGATAGCATCTTTTGGTTTTCTCCAAGTCCACGCTAGCCAATCTGCACTCTGTGCTCCATAATCCAGGTTCTATCTGGTTCTTATACTCTTTTTCTGGCTACCTCTTCTGGATTAGCTCTGAGAATGTACATGGGCAAACATGCACATGGCATCCCCCTCTACTAAATTTGATGATAGGATTCCAACTTTTTCCTTGGATGACTGTCATCATCCCACTCTATTTCTGAAGTCCCTCTGTCATCCATCCAACTCTGGCAACCCTTTCTACTCAAAGCCCGGCCCGGTCTCCAAAACCACTCTGACTCTAAATAAGATCTATGCATCTGTTCCCTCCAGTCCCCAATCCATTCTTGCCCTGACTCTGAACACTATCTTGGTCTTCATTCCTGAGAAATGAGTTTGGCACTCTCACATCACCCCTTGGAGGATAATCCTCCCTTGGGACCGTTGCCCGAGAACCTATCTGGTTCACAGGACTACCATGCCCTCTGGCTTTGTGGAACACCAACAAACAAACCTCTTGGGAGCTCTTCCCGATCTGTGTTCCACCACGCAGCCGATAGTTCTTGTTCTCAGCCCGCCCCGCCGACAGCATCTTCTGGTTTTCTCCAAGTCCACGCTAGCCAATCTGCACTCTGTGCTCCATAATCTAGGTTCTATCTTGTTCTTATACTCTTTTTCTGGCTACCTCTTCTGGATTAGCTCTGAGAATGTACATGGGCAAACATGCACATGGCATCCCCCTCTACTAAATTTGATGATAGGATTCTAACTTTTTCCTTGGATGACTGTCATCATCCCACTCTATTCCCGAAGTCCCTCTGTCATCCATCCAACTCTGGCAACCCTTTCCACTCAAAGCTCGGCCCGGTCTCCAAAACCACTCTAACTCTGAATAAGATCTATGCATCTGTTCCCTCCAGTCCCCTAATGCATTCCTGCCCTGACTCTGAACACTATCTTGGTCTTCATTCCTGAGAAATGAGTCTGGCACTCTCACATCACCCCTTGGAGGATAATCCTCCCTTGGGACCGTTGCCCGAGAACCTATCTGGCTCATAGGACTACCATGCCCTCTGGCTTTGTGGAACACCAACAAACAAACCTCTTGGGAGCTCTTCCCGATCTGTCTTCCACCATGCAGCCGAGACCGTTGCCCGAGAACCTATCTGGCTTTGTGGAACACCAACAAACAAACCTCTTGGGAGCTCTTCCCGATCTGTCTTCCACCATGCAGCCGACAGTTCTTGTTCTCAGCCACCGCCGCTGCTGCCGACAGCATCTTCTGGTTTTCTCCAAGTCCACGCTAGCCAATCTGCACTCTGTGCTCCATAATCCAGGTTCTATGTTCTTATACTCTTTTTCTGGCTGCCTCTTTTGGATTAGGAGGGGCAAACCTGGGCTGATGGAGCATACATCAAGGCATTGGGCTAAGTGCTAGCATCTAACAGTAGCGTTAGGGCTGAAGATTAGAAACAACTATGCCTTAATTTAAATGTGTTGAATGACTACAATGAGGAACAACTACTCCTAAAGAGTTGAATGACTACAATGAGGAACAACTATGCCTTATATAGTCTAGCCCTTAATTTAAATGTGTGTGAACATGAGCTTATAAATATTAAAGTTGGCCATAACTTATTAATTTTACATTTTAAAAAGGGAAAAATGGTAATACTTACCACCTGTTCACACGCCACACCACCGAGTCAACAAATAGCTCTCCACGGTACACTGGGGGCATCCTTGACCAGTGTACTGGCATGGCATAACAGGCAAACACACACAAACAAGTCATGTAAAAACAAATTTATGCATGTAGGCATAAATGCATGTGCACATGTAATGGGCGAAATCTCCCTTTCATGAAACTTGTACAAGAAGTTCCTGTCGGGCACAAAACTGGCACGACAAAAATATAAAAATATGTCCTGGTCTTCCTATGGAGTGACAGTCCCATAGGTAAGACACCATCCTGGCCATACACGGGTGGCACCAACAGGCTCCCATCCATACAACACGAAGCAAGTCACACACGGGTGGCACGAAACTGGTTCCCGTCCATGTGACGCAGCACTGGTCACACACGGGTGGCATTAATCTGGCTCCTGTCCATGTGGTGGCACTAATCTGGCTCCCGTCCATGTGACACCAAAAGACTGGCCCTTTCACATGGGACACTGTCCTGGCCCCATGTGAACATGGCACAAATCTGGCTGCTCTATGGACTGACAGTCCCATAGAAGTGGCTCTAGAAATGGAGATGGACCAAATGGTGACACCCAGCTATGTCCACCAGCCATGATGAGGGCTGGAAGGGGCTGTGTCGGCCAACCCTAGGGCTTGGGGACAGCCAGCCGACTGGGCACCCAAGCCTAGTTGGCTGTCGGCCAGGTGTGGGATAGCCCACACTAGCTTCCCAACAGCTTTTGTCCATGCGCAGGGCTACCTAGCAGCCCAACATGTATGCGCAGTATGGAAAAGCCTTTTAGGTGTGAAAACACTGTTTAATTAGCATAAAGTACTAATTTATCTAGTCCTGGAGAAGAAAGCTGCTGGTCGCCTTTTGTTAACCTGGCTGACTGGATATATGAGGGGGTATAAATACCCAGCCCTACCAAGCGTTTCATTCATCTCATATTTCACAAAGTGCTGCAGCAATTGAAGGGCCCGGACAGCCAAGGGAGAACCTAGCGCAAGGGTGAAGGTTGAAGGTCAAGGGCAGAGATTTATATAAGCCAAAACAGGTCAAGGTTCAGTCTTTTATTTTCAGATTTTGCTTCATTCTAATAAAAGCAAATACACCATTCGTGGTGGGGGTCCTATAGAGGGTATTTGGGACCCAATACTATGTCCTCTTCTCCCTCTCTCTCTCTCTCTCTCTCTCTCTCTCTCTCTCTCTCTCTCTCTCTCTATTTTTTACACATCTATTTTTAGTTTTGTTCGTTATTCTCGTCGTGAACGATTGCTGATTTCTGAGTGTTGAAGTTATCAACGATCTACCCCGAAGCGTCCACATGTTACAGATCTCAAGCCTATGCACTCTTCCCAATGGAATGTAGGCAAATTTGAGGCTGAGATATGGACTATTTGGGACTGTTCTAGGCTATGTATGAATGCTATAAATGAATGAATGCATGTGGGTTACCTTCACCGAAGTAGTGCTGCAGAAAAACGATGATGATACGAATGCTGAAAACTGGTTGCAAACAAAAAACGCAAAGGTTCCCTGGAGGCTGAATGTTGTGGACTGCTGCGTTTTACTAATGGAGGCTGATTGCTCATGCATTGATGCTCCTAGGGGCTGTAGGATGAAACGCTTGCTCCAAAACGCTGATATAGGTCAAAAACGCTAAAGCGCTTTACTACTGAATGCTGAGATCTATGGGCTGAATGGTCAATCATTTATGCTCCTTGTGCTGAAGGCTCAAACGCTTGAATTCTTGATGGCTGAATTATGAGATGGATTAGGTATGAATGCTAGATGCTATTTATATGAGTGCTAAGGGGCTGGTCGGTTGGCTGGGTATGAATGCTAGATGCTATTTATATGAGTGCTAAGGGGCTGGTCGGTTGGCTTGGGATAGCGTTTGTCCACCTGTTTCAATCTTTGTTTCATGATGCACAAATAGACCCAATCCCCTTCCTTGGAGTGGACATCTCGTCTAGACTTATTTGCCTATTTGTTATAAGCTTCTTGGGATTTGGTCAAGTTGTCTTTAATTGACTCAATGATTTCAAAAAATGCTTTTGTCATTTTGTTAGCCTCGAGAGATGGAGACACTATTCTTGTCAAAAGAGAAGAGAAACGACGACCAAAGGCTGCCTCATACGGAGTCCGTCCGACATTGGATGAATAAGTATCGTTCATCAAGATGGCTTGCACCAATGGAAGATAATGTTCCCATTTGGACTGCTGGTCATGACAATATGACTTGAGAACATCAAAGGCCAGCTGGTTATAGATTTCTGTCTGGTCGTCTGTCTATGGATGGAATGCACTAGACAATTGTAATTTGGTTCCAAAGTTTTTGAATAATGCCCTCCAAAAATGCGAGGTGAACTTGGAATCCCTGTTTGATGTAAAGGTGCTAGGCAAACCGCAAATGGGGTACCAGTGCTTGAGAAACAAGCGGGCTTGCATGGGATGAGCATGCAGAACTTACGTAAGCGATCCACAATGGTGAAACACTTATGGTAACCGGTGGATGCTGGTAGAGGCCCTACAAAGGCCATAGAAATTTCGATGAAAGGTGTCAGGAATAGGCAAAGGTTGAAGTAACCCAGCCTTCTTTGTATGTGGAACCTTAACTTTTTGACAAATCTTACAGGCTTGAACATGTGAATATACATCACGCCTCATTTTTGGCCAATAAAAGGAACTTTCCAATTTCTCGAGGGTACTGTTGATATACCTCTGTCCTCCAACTAAGGAGTCATGGGCATCATGGAGAAGCCCTGCTCGCTTTCTCGAATGACACAGAGGCGGTTCTTGTAGAACAACCAACCGTTCTGCACTGAATAATGGCCAGACTCAGAGGTGAGGGCCAAACTATATTGAGTACCAAACTCAAGGGAGTCGACATACTGGTCTTTCATGCTATTATCTAAGTCTTCCCCAGTGATTTAGAGAATGGTAGACTCCTGCATTATGTGGATGATGCTGGCCTTTCGACTAAGAGTATTTGTGACTGGGTTATGCTTACTAGGTGTCATGATTATGACTTAATCTCTCTTAATTACTCTTAATTATCCTAATTACTCTTAATCATTGAAAGGACACCAGTGAAGGGTCACACCCTATCACATGGGTCATCTCACTAAAGGACACATCTCTTCAAAGAGACATCTATTGATCAAAAGACACATCTCTACGTCCAAAGGACATAACTACTCATTCAAGAGTCATACCCTTTCGTTAGGGATGTGCCTCTTTATTTGTACCTCTTCAGGGCCCTATTCAACAAGGCCTTGCGTCTCAATGCAAACAACACTCAACTTTCGCTCTCTAATTGTCTTTAGTTCTTGTATTCAATCTTAGTCATGTCTCTTAAAATATTAATAGACTAGGAAGTCCTCACAGTGGTATCAGAGAAAATAAGCTCCAACCTATAAGATGCCCACATCCAAAAAACCCTAACCCTAACCCTAAAAATTAAAAACCCTAAATCAGCAAATTAACCTTAGAATTAGGTATAGCAAGAGGTGTATGGAAGAGTAGGAGAGAATGCCCCATTCATTTTTGCCCAATTTTGCCAATTTTACTTGATTAGTCATTTTTCCCAAATAAAAATTTTACAAAAAAAAAAACGATGGGAAGCAAAGACTCACACCAGGGTTGCATCCATGTGCTAGCATGTTGCCCCTTATCTCCCTGGAGGTCTTGATCACAACTTTCATGCACCTCTATAGGCGGAAACGACAACACTTCAGAAGGTCGCCACCCCTTCACACGTAGTTTGACGTTTGAACACAAAAAATATATTAAACATTTTTTTAAACAAAAACATAAGCTTAAGGTGTAAAAGCCGTATCACTTAAGGCTTTCACACACGCCTTCCAGCCAACCAATGGTGGTCAAACCAACCAGAAAACAAAAAAAAAAATCACAAATGGCCAGCCAACTAGTCGACCAACATTCGATAGCATAAAAAAAAGAACAAAAAACGGCTAGCCTGACCAGCGATCTCTACCAAAAAAAAAACATACGTACCAATGGCATTCTTTGTGTGTATTCACAGCAAGATTCCTTTGCTACAACCACCAGGGCACATTTCCTATAACATACAAATCCAATCGAAAAATCTGCAACATCTATACCACAGGTGTGATCTTTTCATAAATTAATCACACTAATTTCCATACAAAAAAACATGTGGTATTTCTATGTTCTTGAAACCTGGTGTTTCATCCTTCTTTGGGCACAACACTCTGTGGGAGCCAACATTACCTTCTACGAGCTGAAGACACCAACTTATATCCACTGGACACACTTCATCGTCTTTCAATAATTTTTCTTATGGCGGTTGCTTACCTACAATCAATTAGTAGGGGACCGCCTGTTTAATGAGGCGTCGTGCATGATCTTTGTTGAGGAGTGGGTCAACTAGTAGGCCATTGGGGCTAGAAAGTGTGAAACCTCCTCTCCCCATTCCAGAATTAAGCATAATTGGAACAAGGTGGTGTTTGGTAAATCGTCATTGACAATCATCAAAGGCTTGCTGTTGGGGATGCGTGACATATGGTCCACTAAGACATGCTGTAAGCCCTTCTGCACTATGACAGTGAAGTCGAAGCAAGATCAGTAACCATCGGGTGATTCTTCCGATTGTGTAGGGTTTGTTTACTAGGTAGAGAAGAGCTTGATGGTCTATGAAGAAGATAAATTTGGTCGGTGTAGAAGATAATGGCAAAACTTTTTGATCATGTAAACCATAGCTAACACTTCCCTCTCAGTGGTGGTATAATTTCGTTTGGCCTGGTTGAGTTGGCGGCACTTGGAAAAGCTAATGGGGAAATCCATCTTATGTTCATCGAGTTGGGCCAGCACACACCCAACTGCAAAGGAGGAGGAGTCAATGTGGACATGAAAGATGGGGACCTCAGAATAGGAGCACTTGCCAAAGCTTTCTTTAGGATGTTATACGCCTATTGGCATTCCTCTTTCCACTCAAAGAGGATCAAGAGTCCATAAAGGGGGCGAGCTATATCGGCATACATGAAAATGAAACGCTGATAATATCCAACGGGTCCCATGAAGCACTCGACTCCTCCTTTAAAGTTGGTAGGCGGTGGCATCTCAAAACGATGAGGTGCACCGTGCTGTCATCCATGGAGATTCCTTGTTTGGAGATAGGATAACTCCATGCGGAACCCAGAACTGGCATTTGAGAGGGTTTAAGGAAATACGGTAGACCCTACATCTTCTAGCACCTTTCGTAAACATTGGAGGTGTGCTTTCCACGTGGAATTGACATAGAGTTCATCCATAAAGACCTCAAGGAATTTACAAAGATACTCCTTGTAGGCCATTCACATCAGATGCTGGAAGGTGCCGGGGGCATTGGTCAGCCCAAAATGCATGACACGGTGTGCATAAGTTCCCTATTTAAAAGCAAAGGCCATTTTGTGTTGATCTTTGGGATCGATTAGTATCTGATTGTATCCAGAGAATCTGTTCAAGAAGCTATAGGCTTCCTTTCCTGTGACTCTTTCGAGCATGTGCTTATGAAGGGTAAGGGACAGTGATCTTGTATAGTGGTGGCATTGACCTTTTTGAGGTCAATGCACACTCCGACCTTTCTATTCTTTTTGGGCACTATCACTATGGGTGATACCCATTCTGTGTGCTCAATTTCATAGATGAATCTGTCGTTTATAAGTCGATCAATTTCTTCATGGACAATCTTGGAGTACTTTGGATTCATAGAGTAAGCTCTTTGCTTGATTGGTCTCGCTCCACCAACTATATGAATGGTGTGTTTGACCACTTCGCGGAGGTACACCCTTCATATTCGTGTACTTCCAAGTGAAGCAATCTTGGAATTCAGTGAGGTAAGCGATGATTTCGGTCTATTCCTCTATTGAGATGTCATCTCCCCAATGTAAATTGGCCTTGGGTCTTCACTCAGGCCCACCATTTTAACTTCCTTCACCTTGGCTAGACCGTCATATGAGGTCCTTGGCTCTTTGTTTGTGAGATCTTTGGACTAAGTCATATTACACAAATCTATCGGCCATCTTAAAGGTTCTGAAGTGTTTGGGCACTTGTTTAGTCTCATTTGCTTTAGCACTTTCCTCTTCTATCAAAATTTTGGCCTCTTTTTCTACAAGCGCTAACTTCTTTTTGCATGCTTTGCACGTAGAGCGACAAAGCTTTTGGGTTTCAGGTTGGGGGTCAATAGGTTCGATTGGTTTGGGGGTGGTCGTGTGGACCAAGAGGGAGTTATTGGTGAACTCCTTTTGCCAGATTTTGTTGAAGTGTTCATGTGCTTCACTACACCTACGCCAGTGGGTGTCTGAAGAATCAGTAGGGAAGACATAGTGTTCTTGTCCAGGTAATCCATTGGATTTGCGAGTTCTATGTTAGCGTGTTCCCCATGATGGTTCCACATTATCAGCCTTTTCAGGTTCATGAGTGGAAACTTCATGCAAGTATGCAGTGTTAAGCATGTAGAGAGACATAATCTCTTGCCCATCTGCTATCTCGCGAACCTGGCTCATGTGTGCGCCTCAGAATTATGTCCATGGTGGAAAGGATAAGCATCAATTCTCATAGTCTTTTGGCTCTAGGAGCGGTGCACATTCCTTGCAATCCTTTTCCTCATCTATTGTTTTATGGGCAGGTTTGGCATAGGTGGATCGGGTGGTTGTTACTCAGTCCTTTGTTGCGAAGGGTCGGCTGCTCATGGTGTGAACCTTCCAAGTGCGTAGGTTGATTTTGATTGTTTGGTCTTTTCTTTGAATGTAGATGTGGTTGGTATACCATTCATGGATCATTTTTGTCTCCCTCAGGAAGGGTCATCCAAGGATGCAATCGTACGAAACTGGCTATAGCTAAAGTTCATCACCACAAAGGTGTGGTAGAAGGTGGTTCCAAGGATCTTGTTTTTTAAATCCTTCAGAAGACCAATGGGTGGTCTAGTGGTCTATCTAGCTCCATGGATACTTGCATCCCTGCTCAAAGGCGTCCCTCCATCCAATCTTTTAGATCCTTCCATTAGCTTGGGCTACCTTGAAGCAAGGTGCCAATGGGGATCTGGATCTGAGAAGAGAGGAAGGAAGAGAGACCTGCAATGTCTATGGGAGTAGATCTTGTTCCTTGAGGAAGGTCACCTTGGCTTGTCCTCAAGCTCTTGTTCATATAGGGTATTGGGATTTGGACCTCTGTCTCTATCCTTTTGAGGTGGTCATCCCCTATATTTTTGAGATATTTAGTGACCTGATTTCCTAGGTGGGGGGTAGCTGTCGGGGGTGTTGCTGCTTGTGTTGGCCTATTAGGGGGTGCTTGTTTTGGGAGCTCTTTATTATATACCTGAGCCTCTTTGGTAGGTCGCATGTTAAAAACTGAGGGGCATGGCTCTAGGTAAGCTGTTGGTGGAGGCTCATCCTCTAGTTGATCTTGGCAATCTCAGACCAATTCTTGGACTGCCATTAGCCTTTCCTCTTCCTCAATGGGATTAGGGCTAGCTTTTGGGGGAGCTGGTTAGGGTCAATTGGCTCCCTCGCACGGGTGGCTAAAGGTAGCATATGTTTTTCCTCTTCTGATGAACAGGTTGATGCATGGGTGGTTGCACCATCTTCCAAATCACTTTTAATGACTACCTAGCTATCTCATTTGTGCCAATTTTCGTGCTCTTCTTTTGTGAGTGTCGTCATGCGCCCTTGTTCCGAGACATTCTTTTGAGATAAAACTTTTGCATGTCCTTGGTTTTGCGAGGCCGATGCCTGTACTACAGCATGAGATGCGGCCCTTTGTCTGTTCTGTAATTTGGTCACTGCGTTGAGAGAGACCTTATGGATGAAGCCATCTCTTACACACTCAGCAAGTTAATGCTGGTGCTAGGATTAGCTTCACGAGCTTTTCTTATTGTGCCTACTCTCAGCGGGGACAGTGCTTATACATGTGGTCTATCCCACACCCAAGGTATAAAGGGGTTAGTGTGGAAGCACCTACGGAGGTACTTGACATCCCTTTTTTGATTGGGCACTCAGTTACTCAGTGAGGTCTTGCACAATGAACTAACATTACATGGGTGGTTATTTGGCCATAGTATTCATGTCCCGTCCCCCGTGGAGTTGGGGTGGCTGTGTGTACAAGGAACATTTGGTCACCCTCCATCGCATAGTGCCTTAAAATCTAGGAGGGTGGACTGTTTGGTTCAAGAGGCTCGTAAAGTGGGTCCTTCAACGACTTCCCCCTCATCTCCTTCTTTGAAAATTTTTGTCAAGGTTAGCTGATGAGAGCAGGTGGTGTGACTCGTGGGTTTGTTTTGCTCTTCTCTGGGCCCTTGTACAAGCTGGGCTGGTGTTGGGGGTGTGATGCCAACAACTACCCCCTCCCTATTTCCATGGCTATCCTTAACGTTTTAGGGGTCAGTAGAGCGGTTGCTTGTTGGTTGGGTAATAATAGGTGGAGGAGCTGGACCGGGTGGATAATAGACAATTGGGCATCCTTGTCTCATTGGAGGATTGGGTTGTGCCTCATATTGACCCATATGGTATCTTGGGTATGCTCCCTGAGGTGGGTATTACTAGTACGTTGGTGCCCCAGGAGGCTGATATGATTAGGCCGGGTCCCTTTCTCTCTGATAATAGGACGTCTTAGGCCCTTGGAGAGTTGGTTCTTGTCATGGGTTTAGCACTGGTCTCTAGGCTTGGTAGGAATCGGCCATTCCTGTGGGGGGCGGACATGGCCCTCCAGACCAGGGATGAGTCTAGGTTTGGTTACTTTCACTTTGCTCTATCTCCGTTCTAGGATCTAGAGGCGGTGTGGGCTCTCTTTCAGGTTGGTTTTCCATACCACTACCCCTAGGATGTGGCTCGTTTGACTGTGCGTTTCCCAAGATAAAAGTCTAGAGTCTCAAAGCAAGGCTTCTTTGTGAATGGGTAAGGGATGCTGGGTCTTGCTCTAGGACAAACTGTGGTTTGTCCATGCACTGAGCCTCTAGTCCTCTTGTTTCTAGGTCAGAAGTAACTCGTCCTATGCTAGGATGATCCTCACTCTCACTGGTGCTGTGTCAAAGACTAGCACCGTTTGGCTCCAAGTTGTGTTGACCAATGTGTCTGATATTATGAGCGAGGGAGCATTAGGAGAGTTTATATCATCGAATAGAGGGTTGTTTCGCACCAATTTTCCCGAGAGTAAGTGCATGAATGTGTGGAATAGTAGTGCTAGACACCCTTGTGGATAGTCTCTCTATTTGTGTTTTTTTTTGGAAATGGTACGGCCGTACGCTTCAAGATGGTACGAGCGCATATGCTTAGATGAGGACACGAGCATATGCTTTCCAGCAAGGGAATGGAAGGGGTGTGGAAAAGAAGACATGGGCGTACGCTTCCTAGCAAGGGAATGGAACTGGCATAGCTTCAGGAAAGGAACGGTCGTATGCTCCAAATGGTATGGGTGTACGCTTTCAGAAATGGGAGATGCGATAGTGGCAAGAAAGAAGGAATGGGTGTGGCAAAAAATACACAGGCATATGTTTCTTGGCAAGGGAATGGAACGGGCATGACTTAAGGGAAGGAATGGCTCCAGATGTATGGTACGGTCGTACGCTTTCAAAAATGGAAGACGTGGTCGTGGCAAGGAAGAAGGAGCGGGTGTGGCATAGAAGACATGGACGTACGCTTCCCGACAAGGGAATGGAATGGGTGTGGCTTCAAGGAAGGAATGCCATGCGCTCCAGATGATACGGGCGTATGCTTTAAATGGTACGACACCGTATGCTTCCAATTCAGAGGGATCTTATGGTGCATTTACTGAAAGCCACCCACTGAGATTACATGTTAATATAGATGTATTTCTTGTTTAATGCTCTTTATGCTTAATCAATGCAGTTTATTCCTTTTTTAATGCCCTCTACACAATTTAATGCTAGACATACCAGAAGATATGCTCTGGAGAATGGAACGGGCATGGCAAAGTTGCCACGGCCATCGCATTGAGAAGGGTATGCACGCTTCTCAGAAGCCAATCCAGAGTGAAAATTTTGCCTTTTCTCCTCCTCATATTTCTGATGATTTAGGTACTTCCCAGATATTTTTTTGAGTTTTTCTTTTTGTAGGAGGTTAGAGATAGTATCTAGCTACCCAATGATGCTTGGAATGCCTAAGAAAACCTAATCAACTAAGATTAATTAGAGGATTAAGCTATTTGTACAAAACTTAACAAATGTTGAACAAAACCAAAAGTTACATGAATCTCAAGAGAAACAATCAAGCACCTACTTGTGTCTCCCGCATCCAATGAAGACTTAGATGCTCCTCAAGCTCCATTGATCTCCATTGCTCCATGGTAAGAGTAAACAAATTCAACAAACAAGCAAACAAACAAGCAAACAAACACATACAACATGCAACAATCGGTGGATTTGCACTCCAATAGGGCAATGTGATGGCTCTAGCAAGTGGAATGTATGGAGCACCCTAAGCTAAATGCTTATCGCCCCGGCAGCGGCACCAAAGATGTTGAGCAAAAGATACTGCCTTGCACAAGAGAGGGAGAGAAGAAGAGAATGAAGCCATGAAAGGGTTGATTTTTAGAGACTTGCATTTAGCCAACCCTAATGAGGGTTAACTCCCCTCTGTGAGGACACTATAGGGGCTCACTCCACCACCACTTGTCTCACCCAAGTGGAGATCCACAAGCTAGGTAATGAGCAAGGAAGAAGGGAGCTATGGAAAAGCTCTATCTCCATTCAATGCCAATGTACATGCAAGAGGGATCTTAAGAGGAAGACAAGAGAAGGGAGAAGAGAAGAGAAGCTAGACTAACACCATCCCCTCCATGCATACACAACAATCAAGCAAGCAAGCATTCACAAACACAAGCATGCAACCATAAACACAGCGTGAGAGAGAGAGAGAGAGAGAGAGAGAGAGAGAGAGAGAGAGAGAGAGAGAGAGCAAGACTCAATTGTGATAAATGGGATTGTCCCTTTTCATATTCCATAAAATTATTTATATACATGAGCTCACTTTTTACAATGGCCAGCCACCCATTTACAATTGGGGGCTTGAAATTGGCTTTCTAGCTCTATGTACATCTAGCTCATTCCTACGACTGCAAGCCGTAAGCTCGGTCATCCCATATATCTTTTATCAATAAGCGCATAACGCGGTTACAAAATGGTAGATTAAAAGAAGCGTAACCACGCTTGAAAAATGATGTTAACCATAGTGGTTAACATGCACCAAGTGGGTTTGGAAGGCCAAGTACAAGTCTGATGGAAAAGCACAAGGCAAGGCTCATGGCGAAGTGTTTTGCACAAGTCAAAGGGCTCGACTTTTAGGAGACATTCGTCCCCAAAACTAGATTGACCACTATTCATATAGTACTTGCCTTGGCCACTCATTGGAAGTATCTAGTGTTGCAAGTGGATGTGAAGTCAGTAGTTCTGAATGACCATTTCAAGGAGGAGGTTTATATGGTGCAGCCACCTAAGTTTGAGATATATAGTCTTCCTCTACGTTTCACTTCCTCTGAGATATATAGTCTTCCTCTACGTTTCACTTCCTCTGCAGTCTTTTGTTTTATCTCGTGTGCCATCATGCGCTTGGCTTCCTCATTCATGCTCGAGGCGCTCTCCTACATGCCTTTCATTCTCTCTTTGTTGGCGGCCTTTTCCTTGCACTAACCAATAAAAGCAAAACAAAAACTGCAAGAAACAGAATGAAAAGCAACCACCCATCTCCTCTCTGAAGAACTATGTTCATTGTCTCTCTCCCCCCTCTAGGGGTGTGGCTCTAGAGCATGCTACTCTATCCCACCTTGTAGAGGGAACCTTAGCCCTACCAGGAGCACAAGACGTCACTCCCGAGATGAGATAGGAGAAGATGTGCCTCCCAGCTCTTCTACCTCTCCCTCTACATGTGGCTCGGTAGCAAATCGCAACATATATATGTGTTCTATACGCCATACCCATCGCTTAATCTCCTAAGCTCTCTTGTTCAGCTATAAGACCCCTTCATCAACTACATTAATAAATGGCTTTTGATCCATTCTTTGAAGATCAATTACTCAATAACAATATTCTTAATGCAAATCAAAACAACTTGGATCTTCCTTCTGATGATCGGCTCCTTCGTCGCCATCGTTGTTGTCACCATGCAATTTGCAAAGCAAAATGAACCTTGCCATATAATCATTGGCATAATGTGTATAATCTCGGGGTCCTCTCAAATGTAGCCCTCTTAACCATCATGGTACTGGACATCATCGGCTTCAAATACTTGTTCCCCCCCTTACGGTTGTACTATATTTAGCCATCTTGAAATACTTCTTTGTGTTGGGTTTAGTAGTCCTACCTTGTATCCACCCTTTATGTGTGTGTGTGTGTTCCTCCTAAAAATAACCAAAAAGTAAACTCGACCAAGAAAGTAAACCCGATCGTATAGCCCTACTCTCTTAAGCCTTTAGCTAAGCAATGATGTCAATACTTTTAGGTAGATATTATCTCCTATGATTTAGGCTGTTAATTTAGCCAGAGATAAGGCTTGACCAAGCCTATAAAAAAGGGTCCTTGTACTTTCATTTTTTATTATTTTAAGATGTACGTACCAATCATTCTAGCGCTTTTACTCTTACACACTCACTTTGAGTCACTATCACGCTCTGCACAATCTCTTACTCTGATACACTATGTAAGCTCCAAGGCTCCAAAATGGTATCAGAGCAAGGTTCTTATCCTACTCGCGTCACCTTCCTGGCTATGACACATTGGTGCTAATCAGCACCTATAGGGCACGTGCATGGTCTAGGTCTGTGTAGCCTACTCCAACCGATTGCGCCACCCACTTGGCCAACTTCACACCTTCACCCCTCAACAGTCGCGCACCTCGCCATCTCAAATATACCTCATCTCAGACCTGCAATCTTATTGCTCTGCGTTAGTGCGCACAACAGCTATGTCAGTCTTCAGTATTCAATCATTCAACTTTCAATGTTTGGCCTTCCACATTCGGTATTTAATGTCTAGCATTCAGGATTCTGCCTACGGCCTTCAACATTTTGCATCTGGGTTGCAGCTTTCGACCTGCGGATGCCAGCACGTCAACTTTTGATGTAAGGTCTCTCCCAAGCCATGTATGTATGTGTCTCTTTTAATATAGATTTCAATAAGGAAAGAGAATATACTTAGAGAAGAGTGAGACAATAAGGCTAGAAACATTAGGAAAGTGTTAGAATAAAAATATTAGCTCTAAAAATCCTAAAAGAATTA
Source organism: Cibotium barometz (assembly GCF_041138505.1). Classification (NCBI taxonomy): domain Eukaryota; kingdom Viridiplantae; phylum Streptophyta; class Polypodiopsida; order Cyatheales; family Cibotiaceae; genus Cibotium; species Cibotium barometz. Next base: position 4,681,542 of record NC_141089.1, on the reverse strand, counting down.
AGAAGACAAGAATAGTTCTATTAAGAGATAAGTATCTCCAAAAATAAAAATTCGAATTTAGGTGATAAGAGGTCATATTTAGAGTACTTTTACATATTTAGAGTCCATGCATATTAAAAATGTGGAAAAAACAACGCGTTTCTAAAGATGGTGCGTTTGTGGCTATATACAGACGTTTTTTCCTATTCTACCCGCGCTAGCTTGTAGACCAGATGCCTTCCCGTTCTTTTGACTGGTTATATGACCATAGTCTGAGTTTTTATCAGAGAGTTATGGCCGAAACAATTTGCTGTTTCTGTCAGGGTCTCTACATAGAGAAAACTGTGAGAAGGCAGCAAGTAGCCTCAAGGTAATCCTAGAGTTTGAGATGTATATATCCTTTCATTCTTATCTAATATCTTAGAAAAGAACCTTAGATTGCTATGGTCTTTCGAAAGAAGAGACCAAAACTCCATAGCTTTTCTTTTAGAGAAAGAATAGTATGGCGTAGTCCTGTAGTCCTGTAAGAGAAGGCTATTTTGCCATAGACCTTAGAAAGAGAGAAGAGTCACAGTACGAGTAAGAAGAGATAAAGCTTGGGGATGATTGGATGATTTCAATCGTAAGACAAGGTATTAGAAGGCTCTATTCTCATATGTCAAGTTCTAAAGCTCTTGTTAACCAGCAACAAAGACAACGATAAACAACAAATTTCTATAAGAACACCATATTAGATAATTTGGAAAAAATCCCAATCCCATTTGAAAAATGGGATCATGGTGAACCTATCCAAGCTTTTGTCAAAACCCCATCATGTGACATATCATTGGAAAGATCTTGAAGAGTAGGATCTAAATCTATAATGTCCAACAAATTTGGAGTTAATATGCTCAAGATATGGCCAAAACTATGTTGAGAAGGTAATTCCCAAAGTATGAGATTTTTCCCAAATTATCTAATATTGTCTTTAAGGTATATACATATTTTGGTTTTCAATTATATATCATTCTTAGGAGTTGAGGTATGGCCCCGGCTTCTCTATTAATTGTTAATAGTGATCTATTTGATTGATTTACTCTATTTAAAGTTTGTATTCTTTTAAGCAATAGTATATGCCTTAATAAAGAATGTCTTATCGCAATCTGAAGTTGAAATGCTAAAATCTTTGTGAAAAGGGTTGTTTTCTTAAAGAAGGTGACATGGATCCTAGTCCTATGGTTTAGTGAGTAAATGGATTGTTATCTTGGTTAAATTAAGGTACAGGCACAACTCTCCCTGCCTTGACGCTGCCCCGTTCTTGTGCCTATATAGCCGGACGGTGGAGACGTTAGTAAGGCCCGGAGTTGGCCCATGGTATCCCTCATACCATTGGGAGAATGAGGTTTGCCGATTGAGACGAGTGATTGTGATGCTGCCTAGTTCTAAGGGCCCAGGCTAGTGTGGTGAATTAGCCCACCCTAGTGCATAGACATCCCTCTGAGGGGCGAGAGGATCGAGCGATGGAGCCTGAGAGGGTGACAGGCCGGCTTGAGTCCTCGCCACAACACCGACGATGAGGTGTATGGTCCCGTAGGATGTAGAGGCTGAAAGGCCGGCGGTATAAAGGAAAAGAATAAGAAAGACGGTTTGGCTTGTATGAAATTGATTCATGTATAAACTTTTTTTAAATCTTGTCTTGGCATTATTGTATTGTGTAAAAAGGCTGTTTTAACAAACCTTGTGAAAAGGATCTTAATTAAGGAATATGTTTATTTATGTCAAACAGTGTGGTAGGATTAATTAGAAAACAAATTGACGCATGAGTAGGGTGGAAAGTGGGAGGATGGAATGCCCCGACGGCACCATCCTACGGACGGGTGGACCCGATTAGTTGGGTAGCTTTCCAATAGATTAAGTGAAAGCCCTATATTAGATAAATAGGTTTTTGAGCAATTCTATTCTAGAAGACTAGGCCAGCGGCTGTGCCTTGCATGGATGAGAAAAAAAGCGTTGTCTCTAGGAATCAAGACTAGTACTTGTTCAAATTATGATCAATTACCCTGTGGGTGATTTGATTTTTAGAAGACTACGCTCCTCCTGCGGGATAGAACTAGGTCTTACCTATGAATCGTATCCTTGAATCTCTGCATAGTCAAGGTGTTGATGAATAGAAAATTTTCTCCAAGATAAGACTTAGTGGACTATCCTAAGTGTTTCCCATATTTTTGGAAGAGGGGAACGTTACAAGTGGTATCAGAGCCGATCTTAGTTCCTAGGATTTGTTTTTCAAAGGTTAACTATCAAAGGGATTAAAACAAGTGATTGTTTATCATATGAGAACGAATCAATCATCTCTACTGGCCATAGAAGTGATTTGAATATCCTCACATGTTGAGATAATCATCCTATGAAATTGTGCTTGTATCTTGGGGGTGCACACGCAAGATATTTGTACAATAAATTTGAGAAATAAGATTGGGGAGAGAACCTTTTGTGAGGAAAAACATAGGGTAATCAAATAAAGAAACTAGTGAGAGACTAAATAGAAGGATAGACCGAAACTTTGTTTAGAGAAATTTTCAGGATATATATCATTAAATTGCGTATTCTAAATTATTAAGATTATAACTCCATTAAGGTTTGAATAGTTGACGCGTGAATGCCATCCATTGGATGCTTTACACTAGGACGATCATCCAAGATCTAGAACCCATCTTAGACAAACATGGGTCTAACTTTGGATGTGTAATTCCTAGAGGATCATGCTCTTAGATGTGTTAATCCCAAGATACTAGATGTGTAATTTTTAGAAAACTAATCATCTTAGACATGTTAATCCTGATAATCTTTGGATGTGTCAATCCCAAGGCACCAGAGGTGTAACTCTCAAAAAATGAAGATCTCACATATATTAATCCAGAGTGCCTTTAGATGTGGCACTATGATAAGTATTTGATAGTTTTGAGCTTTTCATGGATACAATGAAAGAAGCAAGTTCACCAGGCTTGCTCGTCTAAAAATTGTAAGAAATGCCGAATTAGTTGGAAGCACTGTTGTCAATCTAACCACTGGAACGAGATGCCATGAAAGTACACCTTCGTGAAAGGTTTTGTCCTCTAGGATTTCGAGAGGATAAAATGAACGAATTTTTGGAGCTAACCCAAGAAGGGAAGACCCTAAAAGAATACCACCAAACTTTTGTTAAACTTCTCCGATTTGCTCCAGAGATGGATGAGGTAACTCTTCTCCATCGATTCATTTAGAAGCTTAATCTACCTTTGAATAACCTCATCAAGAATGCAAAACTATCCTCTATTTCAGAAGCCATAATTATAGCTAGAGACTATGATAAAGTTTTTTTTATTATAGAAAGTGTCGAGAAGGACATGAGTCCTTCCATGTTAATCAAGAAGAGGTCTCCTAATTCAAGAGGAACGTCATTCCCATCCCTGGCTACAAGGAATCATGAGCTAGAGCAAAAATTAGGTCAAGAAATAGAGATAGCAGGGTTAAAGATAACCGAATTCAACAAGTATTTCTATGAGTAAATTAGGTCAAGAAATAGGGATAGCAGGGTTAAAGATAACCGAATTCAACAAGTATTTCTATGAGTAAATAGAAGAGGATTGGTGCAAGATTCATGTGAAGTAATGTGCATGATGAATAGAGGATATTCTACAAGACGATACTAAGATTATGAAATTGCTATCATAGGTTAGATTGCATAAAGGATTGATTTCCTTATGTTTTTCCATGATAATTTGTTAAGTACCATACTACATGGGGGTATAGAATAAGGAATTCGAAGGTTCATATCATATGAGAGGTATATGGATGCATGAAATTAGGATAATAAGGCCAATTAACTTTAGAATAATAAAGACCTTTTGGAGGCACAACAAAACGAGCCAAGCACATGAAATTAAGAACAATGTTTAGATAAAAGAAGATTTTTAACTAGTGGTGGGGACACCAATTTGAAAGAGACAGGAGGATTTACTTAGATACTACCCCAGCTCGCGAGATGAGGACATCTCGAATCTTTTAAGTGGGGGAGATTGTAAGGTCTCTCCCAAGCCATGTATGTATGTGTCTCTTTTAATATAGATTTCAATAAGAAAAGAGAGTATACTTAGAGAAGAGTGAGACAATAAGGCTAGAAACATTAGGAAAGTGTTAGAATAAAAATATTAGCTCTAAAAATCCTAAAAGAATTAAGAAGACAAGAATAGTTCTATTAAGAGATAAGTATCTCCAAAAATAAAAATTTGAATTTAGGTGATAAGAGGTCATATTTAGAGTACTTTTACATATTTAGAGTCCATGCATACTAAAAATGTGAAAAAAACAACGCGTTTCTAAAGATGGTGCGTTTGTGGCTATATACAGACGTTTTTTCCTATTCTACCCGCGTAGGCTTGTAGACCAGATGCCTTCCCGTTCTTTTGACTGGTTATATGACCATAGTCTGAGTTTTTATCAGAGAGTTATGGACGAAACAATTTGCTGTTTCTATCAGGGTCTCTACACAGAGAAAACTGTGAGAAGGCAGCAAGTAGCCTCAAGGTAATCCTAGAGTTTGAGATGTATATATCCTTTCATTCTTATCTAATATCTTAGAAAATAACCTTAGATTGCCATGGTCTTTCGGAAGAAGAGACCAAAACTCCATAGCTTTTCTTTTAGAGAAAGAATAGTATGCCGTAGTCCTGTAGTCCTGTAAGAGAAGGCTATTTTGCCATAGACCTTAGAAAGAGAGAAGAGTCACAGTACGAGTAAGAAGAGATAAAGCTTGGGGATGATTGGATGATTTTGTTGGAATTAGGGTTGCAGGAATGCACACACAACTTCAAGAAGATTAGGAAGCTTGAGCACAACACAGTAGTGTATTATGAGTGCCAAAAATGAAAGATAACAAGCCCTAGAAGATAATGGGCGTATATACAATGCACGGGGGAAAAAACCTCCTAGTGAGGGAAAAAGTGCCCCGGCGGTCCTAAGTGTGTTCACACACATCACTACTATAATATGGTAACAAATCCCCCCTGGAGTGATGCGGTGAACAAGAGCTAGCACTCATGTATAGGGAAGTGTCTAGCTATGTGGACGAATCCACAAAAGGGAGTAAGCCCAAAGCTTTGCGAAAAGCTTCGAACTTCTCACGAGGCAGAGCCTTTGTGAAAAGGTCTGCAAGGTTATCCTGTGTTGGCACATAAGCCAAACTGATCTCTCCTGCAGAGAGTCTCTCCCTGACATAATGGTAGTGCACCTCAATGTGCTTCGTACGAGCATGGAACACTGGGTTCCGCGCAACTGCCAATGCGCTCTGACTGTCAGTGAAGATGGTGGTGGCAGATGGCTGCCCAACACCCAAATCAGCCATAAGGCGTCTGAGCCACACACACTCAACCGTAGCTGTGAAAGCTGCCCTGTACTCAGCTTCACAACTAGAAGTGGCCACAGTAGGCTGCTTCTTGCTCAACCATGATATGCATGAGCTTCCAAGCATGAAGCAAAAACCACTCGTGGACACGCGTGTGTCATAACAACCAGCCCAGTCAGAATCTGAAAAAGCATGTAAATCTGGCGGCAATGATCCCCCCTTGGGATAAAACAACCCAAGATGCCGAGTACCACTCAAATAGCGAAAGATACGCTTCACTGCCTGCCAATGCTTAATGCCTGGGCTATGCATAAATCTGCTCACCTGTGAGACTGCAAACTGAATGTCTGGCCTCGTAATGCATACATAAATGAGGCAACCAACAGCTGTCTGATAGAGTGTGACATCAAAGTGATCTCCAGCATCATGAAGACTCAACTTCAAACCTGTCTCCATTGGAGTAGCAATAGGCTTGCAGTCTTCAAGGCCAAATCTCCGCAACAATGTTTCAATATACTTTGTCTGACACAAAGCAATACCTCCATCACACTGCTTAAATTGTATCCCCAAATAATGATGCAAATGCCCCAAATCTGACATCTCAAAAGAGGCATTCAAATCAGCCTTAAAATCAGCAATATGACTCTCATTTGGTCCTGTGAGCAGCATGTCATCGACATAGAGAGCAATGATTAGATGTACACCATCCACACGTTTAACATACAAAGTGCTTTCTGTTGGACTATTCTGAAACCCATGTGCAGTCAAATATGCATGTATTTTTTCATACCAAGCTCGTGGAGCTTGCTTTAAACCATATAAAGCCTTTTTTAACCTGCACACTTTGTTTTCCTGCCCTCTTTGAACAAAACCACGAGGCTGCGATACATACACCTCCTCATGCAAATCTCCATTTAAGAACGCAGTCTTTATGTCCAGCTGATGTACATTCCAACCATTATGAGCTGCTAATGCACAGATGCTACGAACAGTGGTCATACGACATGTGGGAGCAAAAGTCTCATCAAAATCAATGCCCTTCTCTTGAGCATAACCTTTTGCAACAAGCCTAGCCTTATGGCGATCCACTGTGCCATCAGGCTTACGCTTCAATTTGTATACCCACTTAGTGCCAATGGCCTTCTTGCCAGGGGGCAAGTTACATAAAGACCATGTACCATTCTTCATAACAGCATCGTATTCTGCTTGCATAGCAGCCATCCAATTTTCTGAACTTTGTGCCTCATCAAATGAAACAGGCTCACTTTCATCGCACATACTAGAAACAGCCAATGCATAACAATCTGACGCATAAGAGGCACCATGAGAGCCAGAACGAGTGCGACTAGACAAAGGGGCATCCAACTTGCTGTCACGCAAAGTCTGCACCAGCCATCTAGGCATATTCCTAGAGCCCTCAATCTCTTGTCTCTCATCCTCAAGTGCATCATGCACATCTGCATCAGATATAGGCTGATCTGTGCCATCATTTAAAACCTGCATAGGCTGAAAAACTGCCTCATGAGGTATTGCACTTGACTGTGCACCACTGAAAAGAGGCAACAATGTATCATAGACATCACGTGAGCTGATATCTGTCTCCTTAGTACATGAAACCAAGGGCTGAACTGCATCTTCCACAAATACAACATCACGGCTAACCAAAATGCGCTTTGTCTGTGGATGATACAAACGATAGCCTTTGCTCTCAGCACTATATCCAACAAAAATACATTTGACAGCTTTGTCATCCAATTTTCTGCGATGTTGCACAGGCACTAATGCATATGCCAGGCAACCAAAAACACGTAAATGGCCAACAGATGGCTTGTGGCTATGCCAAGCCTCATATGGAGTGACAACCTGTAATGCTTTGGTGGGACACCTGTTCAGTACATAAGTGGCACACATGACAGCCTCAAGCCAAAAACCATGTGGTAGACTTTGACTCTTAACCATACATCTTGCCATTTCCATGAGAGACCTGTTTTTTCTCTCAGCCACACCATTTTGCTGTGGTGTATACGGCACTGTACATTGGTGTTTTATCCCACGCTCAGCCAGAAATGCATTAAATTCTGAAGACATATACTCCCCCCCTCGATCTGAACGGAGGGTGCCCATCTTACTTTCTGACACATTTTCAGCCATAACCAAAAACTGTTTGAAGCACAAAAACACTTCGGACTTTGCCTTCAAAGGATATACCCATGCATGCCTGGTAAAATCATCAATGAAAGTCACGAAGTAAAGGTAGTTTCCAAATGATGGAGTTTGCATGGGACCACAAACATCACTGTGAACAAGCTGCAATCTGCGTTCAGCTCTCACTGATCCATCTTTGGGAAAGGAAGCACGCTGCATTTTACCCAATATGCAGCCCTCACAAACATGCTTGACAGGTGCCTCAAGCTTAGGCAAAGAAGACACCATTTCAGATTTCTGCAGGCGCAGCAAACTTGCAAAATTCAGATGACCAAAACGTGCATGCCACAGTTTTGCATCTGAAATAGCCTGCGTATCCATAATAGCACATGCTGAATCCTCTACACATTTGCCATCCATATTGAGCTTATACAGCCCTCGACATAGTGAACCAGATGCTACAATGATGTCACCACAAGAGAGATCATGAACAGTACATCTGTCATCCACAAATTTTACAACCAAACCTGTTTTGGCAAATGCGGAGACTGACAGCAGATTCTTTTTGATCCCTGGCACATACAATGCATCAAAAAGTGTAAAGGTGTTGCCATTTGCAACATTCAGCACAATCTGTCCAACTCCTTCAACGGGATAAGAGGAGTTATTGGCACAAGTGACAGTATTCCCTGTGGGAGCAGACTCAAGGAAAGTGAATAAACTGCGCTGCGAGGTGATATGCTTAGTGGCACCACTGTCAAAGTACCATACATCTGAATCTACTGCAGACATACATGTGTCATGCAAAGATGGGTCATAACTGCACTGCGCATTGAATGCCCATTCTGTATCTAGCACAACATTAGCAGATTCATTGTTAGAAGGAGAGGCATCTGCAACAGCCATACCAGCCTCTTTCTTCTTAGCCTCTTTCGCAGCCAGCTTAGGACACGCTTTGATGACATGATCATTTCCCTTACAGTACTTGCAAAATGTCTTCTGTTTGTCACCCTTCTTCTCATCTTTGTCTTCCTTCTTTGGTTGCGCAGCATTTGCAGATTTCTGCTTACTAGAAGAAAAGCCAGCTTTACCTTTCCCGCTTCTCTGACTAGCAACGAAAGCTTGATCTGCGACACGCATAATATTCCTGTTTTGCCTTGACTGGTCTTCTTGCAGCAAAACAGAAACTAACTCCTCAAATGATAAGGCATTGGGATTGCCTTTCATCATCAAGCGAAGAGTGGAAGCAAAACCCTGATAAGAATCTGGTAGACCATTCAAAACAGTCTGCACAAGTGAACTGTCTGACAGGATTTCATCTGCAGAAATGAGCTGCTCTTTGAAATCCTTGATCTTTGTCAAAAAGCTATCCATAGAATCACCTTCGTTCATATGCTCACTCTCCAACTGTTTTCGGAGGTAAGCAACACGAGCCTCATTTCTTGCCTGATACAATGTGGCAAGTACATCCCAAGCATCCTTAGAAGTCCTGCAGGAGCGAATATGTGGGATAATGGTACGTTTGACAGACAGCGCAATCAAGGCATGAGCCTGCGCATCTCTACCATCCCAACGAATCTGCTCTGCTGAAAGTGGTGGTTCTCGAACAGCTGCTACAGCACTTGTGCCTGCACCATCATCTACAGTACCTGTTTCTGATGTGTTTGCAGCATTCCCAGCCACAATAGGACGTGCATCAATACCCTGCACAATGTTCCATAACCCCTTTGCTACCAATACATGTCGCATCATATATGCCCACAATGGATAGTTGGTGCCATCCAACTTATCCTCAGCAGCCAACATGCGGAATACATCATTGTTGTCAGCCATGGCCAATGACTGTACTACTAGATGTAAATGCTGTCTGTAAGAGGTAAACCTGTATAAAATCGACCTGTGCTATGTAGCACAGCCCAAAACAGACGAATGGGCACCTGTCCTGCAGATTTTAATCTTGACAGAAAATCTGCACAGTAGGACGATTTTGCCTGCGCAGTACTTGGAATGCAAAAACGGAGGGCGAAATGACTTCAGATCAAAATTCTGAAACGAACAAGCCCTACGGGTCTCCCACGGCATATACTAACCTGCAGATGCTCGTGAAACCTCGTCGAAATCGGAGGAGATGAAGCGGCAGGTGCCGGTGATGCTGCCCGGGAGGAGGAAGCCTGCTCTGATACCAATTGTTGGAATTAGGGTTGCAGGAATGCACACACAACTTCAAGAAGATTAGGAAGCTTGAGCACAACACAGTAGTGTATTATGAGTGCCAAAAATGAAAGATAACAAGCCCTAGAAGATAATGGGCGTATATACAATGCACGGGGGAAAAAACCTCCTAGTGAGGGAAAAAGTACCCCGGCGGTCCTAAGTGTGTTCACACACATCACTACTATAATATGGTAACAAGATTTCAATCGTAAGACAAGGTATTAGAAGACTCTATTCTCATATGTCAAGTTCTAAAGCTCTTGTTAACCAGCAACAAAGACAACGATAAACGATAAATTTCTATAAGGTATATACATATTTTGTTTTTCAATTATATATCATTCTTAGGGATTGAGGTATGGCCCCGGCTTCTCTATTAATTGTTAATAGTGATCTATTTGATTGATTTACTCTATTTAAAGTTTGTATTCTTTTAAGCAATAGCATATGCCTTAATAAAGAATGTCTTATCGCAATCTGAAGTTGAAATGCTAAAATCTTTGTGAAAAGGGTTGTTTTCTTAAAGAAGGTGACATGGATCCTAGTCCTATGGTTTAGTGAGTAAATGGATTGTTATCTTGGTTAAATTAAGGTACAGGCACAACTCTCCCTGCCTTGACGCTGCCCCGTTCTTGTGCCTATATAGCCGGACGGCAGAGAGGTTAGTAAGGCCCGGAGTTGGCCCATGGTATCCCTCATACCATTGGGAGAATGAGGTTTGCCGATTGAGACGAGTGATTGTGATGCTGCCTAGTTCTGAGGGCCCAAGCTAGTGCGGTGAATTATCCCACCCTAGTGCGCAAACATCCCTCTGAGGGACGGGAGGATCGAGCGATGGAGCCTGAGAGGGCGACAGGTCGGCTTGAGTCCTCGCCAGCGCCGACGATGAGGTGTATGGTCCCGTAGGATTTTGCCCAGCATGTAGAGGCTGGAAGGCCGAATTCTAGATCATCGGCGGTATAAAGGAAAAGAATAAGAAAGACGGTTTGGCTTGTATGAAATTGATTCATGTATAAACTTTTTTTAAATCTTGTGTTGGCATTATTGTATTGTGTAAAAAGGCTGTTTTAACAAACCTTGTGAAAAGGATCTTAATTAAGGAATATGTTTATTTATGTCAAACAGTGTGGTAGGATTAATTAGAAAACAAATTGACGAATGAGTAGGGTGGAAAGTGGGAGGATGGAATGCCCCGACGGCACCATTCTACGGACGGGTGGACCCGATTAGTTGGGTAGCTTTCCAACAGATTAAGTGAAAGCCCTATATTAGATAAATAGGTTTTCGAGCAATTCTATTCTAGAAGACTAGGCCAGCGGCTGTGCCTTGCATGGATGAGGAAAAAAGCGTTGTATCTAGGAATCAAGACTAGTACTTGTCCAAATTATGATCAATTACCCTATGGGTGATTTGATTTTTAGAAGACTACGCTCCCCCTGCGGGATAGAACTAGGTCTTACCTATGAATCGTATCCTTGAATCTCTGCATGGTCAAGGTGTCGATGAATAGGAAATTTTCTCCAAGATAAGACTTAGTGGACTGTCTTAGTGTTTCCCCTATTTTTGGAAGGGGGGAACCTTACATTTGACCTGCTGATGCCATGTCAGCTTTTGACCTACGGATGCCACATCATCTTTTGACCTGATGATGCCATGTTAACTTCCAATCTACTGATGCCATGCCAACTTCTGAGCTACAGGAGTTAGCAGTTCAAATCACTTATCAGAGTGAGCTGACAAAATCAGCTGCTCTGCTAGAGTTTACAATCTAAATCAGCTGTTAGACTACTGACAAAATCAGCTGTTTGAGTCAACTACTTGAATCAGCGCCGAAATCAGTTGTCGAAGTCAACTGCTGTTACTGTCAGAGTCAAGCGTCTTAATCATATGTCAGACTCAACTGCCAGAATCAACTGTCTGAGTCAGTTGTTGGAGTCATCTACTTGAATCAGCTGTCGAAATCAGTTGTCGGAGTCAACTGCTGCTTCTATCAGAGTCAGTCGTCTCAATCAGATGTCAGACGCAACTACCAAAGTCAGCTGTTAGAAGAACATATGAAGTAGATTGCATAGGGAGTAGATTGGCATGATGGTATGTTGGCATGTATATAAGAATGCATGAAGGTTGGAATCAGCTTTTGTAAGCAAGAGCAGTATAGTTCATCCTATCCATTAAGCACTCACGGATTCTTCCAAAGCTTTGGAAAAGCTTCTGTCTCTGCAAAAATTCTCTGGAATAAATTTCTTTACTTGGTAAACAAAGATAAGACTTCTTCTCATGCAAGATGTGATCTAGGGGATTATCAATGAAAATGAAGAAAAACCCAAAGGCACACCAACGTCACCTGTAATAAAGTCCTAGAAAGAGCGTAAAACACCATATTAGAGAATTTGGGAATCTCCCAATTCCCATTTTTGAATACTAAAAAAGGGGGACATGGATAACATGTTTGTAAGTTTCTCAAAGCCCTATCATGTGACCTATCATTGGAAAGCGCTTGAAAAATGGGATCTAAAGAGCCATAAACCACTCATTTTGGATTAATGGTGTTCAAGTTATGGAAAATCCAAAGTTTTGACCACATGTCCCAAACTTGTGGGAAATTCCCATATTCCCTAATATGGTGTTATAACAACAAGACACTTGCTTTACAGATAATCTTATCCATCATCTTGATTTGGACAAAACAACAAAAGATGGCTTGAGAATCTATTTGGTAATAAAATTAATAATTCTACAGTTTTTCTGAAACAAAAATACTACAGTCTAAAAATGAAAGAGCATCAAACTCTTCAAGAGCATCTTAGCTTTACTCATAGGAGCTAGGTTATCTCACTCTAGTTTTTTTTAACCAACCCTAAGTATTAGTAAAAACATCGTCAATTTTCTCTAAACAATATGCATCAGAAAGAACGTTGCAAAAATATGAAAATTTAAATAAAACATAAAAATAAACAAATATAAATAGAAAATTTGCATGCCACCACGATCATGGTAGATAGCACGTTCATGGTGGGTAAATATATATAATGATCTGATATACTTCTCTCTCTCTCTCTCTCTCTCTCTCTCTCTCTCTCTCAAAAGAAGGAAAAACTTTAACAAATCATTTTGCTTATGCACGTCCCGCCATTTTCTTCGGTCTACTCATTTCCTACACAATCTCCTTCCCATGGTTGAAAGGTGCTGGCATCTCAATTAGTAGTTGTGAGATAGTAACAAGCACTTACCTCTACCAAGTGAACGGTCTCTACCATAAAGAGTTGATCATATCTCGAATGTACTCTACAATGGTATTGGCCATAGAGGGCTATGGCATCCTTCAAATCTCCTCCTATGAATCCTCCATCTATAAGGACGTGCCTAAGCAAAATCAACACAATTGGTATGCTAGGATCCATGGACAAGGGCAAATACACGTGTGTGCAATGTATACAATGGAGGGTGGAGAGAAAATGGAAAGCAGGTTGGAGAGAGATCTCCTAGGAAAAAAAGGTGGGGCGAATGAGAAACGAAATTTGAAATATACATGCTACCATATAAGTCTAGTATTTAATGAGATTCTTGTCGCTAAGTCCCCCTATTATCATTAGATCCCCATATTGCTTATAGTGGTGCTTTTAATGATTGTAGGAAAATGTTTTTCAATGATGCATATCGCTTTGATGGAGAGAATACTTTGCTGATAATCAAAGCCATTGAAATATCCATCGAGGAATTGAGGAAATCCATCAACACTATGACTATATATACTTTAAAATTTCAATCACACAATGGATGAGGAACATTAAACCATGTTTCTATTCATAGGCACTAAGTTTACAACATTTGATAACTAGGTGGATCTCCTTCTCACTGGGAGATAGCTAAGAAACCATTTACTAAGGTTAAGAGCACACATTTTTATTACAATGTGTAGAGAGTGTAGAGAGAATGCACTATCATGAGTATTCATTTGGAGAGAGCACACATTTTTATTACAATGTGTAGAGAGTGTAGAGAGAATGCACTATCATGAGTATTCATTTGGAGAGAGAGAGAGAGAGAGAGAGAGAGAGAGAGATTGGCATAATTTTTGCACATAGAAATCTATATTATACACCCAACTTCCTCCCTGTATAGTAAGAAAGTTGTGATCCTTTGCGAATGCTCCCATGAAATCCATATGATAGGTGGGAATTTGAAAAGATTATATCTCCTTCTTCTTCACACTAGCTTTTGCACTCTTGCTTAGAATCCATAGTGCTTTTGGGAGTGCTAATTTGGTGCCCATTGTTTAAGGACACAAATTTTGCACCTTTCCACATTCTCTTATGTTTTCTGTTGATGCGTTTGTGTATTCATTACCAATCGATTTCTCTCAAACATTGAAAAGTTTTAACATTTACGAAGATGTTAGTTAGATTTAAGACACTAATGATCATTAACCATCCCCAACAAAGGAGATGTTTGAAGAAAGTTGATAAGCCTTTTCATCCTTGGTGAAGTCCTCGTGATAGGAGGTTGAAACTAATGAGACCATCTTGTGAATGATTAAGAGATATGGCATTGTCCAATGGGGGGTAGCTATGCTTGTTTTCATTGCTGCACAATAGTAAGACAACACAGGAGAAGAGATGAGCTGATGGATTAATGGCATTGTCTTCCCAAACCCTATCGATGAAAGTGTCTACAGACACTAGAGTAGAGTTCCAATGCTAGCTTTCATTGCTGTGCAATACACAGGAACTGATTCGAGAACGGAATTGTCCCTACCCATCAATTGTCTTGTCAAATCTTACTCATCGAAGTATCTGCACACATTGAAATTGAGAGAGAGAGAGAGAGAGAGAGAGAGAGAGAGAGAGAGAGAGAGAGAGATGGAGATGGAGATGTTACATAGAAACCTTTACTAATCAGAGCAGGTACTCCCACAATAATACACATAATTCTTCATCCCCAAGCTCTCCGAGTAGAGCTGGTCCATAAATTGATCAAGAAGAACACAATACGTCCTGTAGACTCCGGAAGCGCCGGGCGCCGCTGGTTGAGGCTGCAGTGGATCGCCATGCAGGTTCAATGGCCATAGATTGAGAGCTGTTACTCTTACGCCTTCTTTTCAAAATCGCCCCGTTGCTTTTAGCCTGATGAATCTGCTCTAAGGCGCAGCTCCTTTTATTACATTTCTTGCTGTTAGAATCATCCGCTGCAGTAAATCGGAGCTCATGTGGCGCAGCGTGGAAGGGCTTGAATCTGAACTTGCAGGAGTCGGCAGCAGCCGCAGACATGGTGGCGGCCTGTGTGGACAGCAGCTTGAAGTCCGCATGAGACGAGCACCAATCGCAAGCCCAGTTGTGAGCGTGGGGGGAGAGCTTGAGGTACCACCTGCTGCAATACCTGCAGGCCGGAAATTAATTGCATCAGAACTACTGCTAAACCATAGGTAGATTAGAGCAAAAAACGAGATTATAGATATATTACTGGCAGAAACGTAATATACCTGTGCTGGACTCGCGTCAGGCAAGTGCGGCAGCGGAAGAGCTCCGCCGGGAAGCCCACGTCGCCACACATGCTGCACTCCTCCTGCTCCTGCTCCTCCTCCTCCTCCTCTTTGATATCAGGATTAATACTACTAGTATTAGCAGGTGGTAATAGCAGCTGCCTGCTCATCACGCAGATCAATGGCTCGCCTGATTGCTGCATATTATTGTAGTAATGCGCAGCCAGTGCCCACGCATGAACTGATGATTAGCGGTAATACGTTATTATACACTCAGCGGTGGTTTAAGTGTCCCCCAATATCGCATACGGTACCACGTATACGTGCGTCGCAGTCGCACGTGCTTGACTTGGTCCGCTTTCGCTTTCAACACGTGCTTCGCTTTCATTCCTTTGAATTTTTGAATGCCTTACAAATTTAATATCATAAAAATCCATGTCAATGTTTGTTCTTAGATACAGTGAGTGATAATAGTATGCTTTAGTTTGATTTTTTTATTAACATGGTGCGTGCGCTGTGATGTATTCTATGTATGTAACATTACAAGATTTACCTTTCAAATAATTGTGTAGATGATAGTATATTACTGCTATTTTTGTATATTAGACAAGCACGTCAGGCCCTTTTTTAAAGCATTTTGACCTAAAAATCCTTGCAAAATTTTAAAATGGTCGTCTTGCACTAGACTACAAAAGAACTTGTTATATTTCACCAAACCTGTCAATTTTGAAACGCAAGGGTATTCGTAATCAAGCCTGATTGCAAAGTTATTATATAATCTATTTAACAGTAGTTAACCTACCAATACTTAAACATACATGGCCTTTCTAAGGGTTAGATTTAAAAAAAAACTAAATCTTTGTCCAATGCGAATTTTCTTTGTGGTGTAGAACATCTCTATATTATATAAAGGTTCCATCGAAGACAGGTGAGGTTACTCGTGTATGATTGAAGGGGCGTGGGAAAAACATTGGCATAAAAGAAAAGACTGAATAAGTTTCCTTTCAACAAATCGAGGGGTACCGCGCCACCTATCTTTAGATACAAAGCCAACATCTTGTGCCAAAATAAATCTTGTTTTCACACTAACCTTACTATTATGCAGAATAAAACTACGTGGACTTGAAGGTACATTAACAGAAAAAATGCATACATGTCAACACGTGCAATAAGCCTATTTAAAGATATGGATATTATAAATCTACATTCTATATACATAACATTACAAGATTTCATTTTCAAATATTTTTTAAATAAATTATTAGGATATCATGAAGATAAGTGAATTATTGATCCCATGTTATTTTTGCATACTATATAATCTATAACATTAGTTTGGTATCCTGACATACTTAAATATATGCCCTTTCTAAGGGTCACCAAAAGGTTTTTTGAAAGTTGACACTTTGTCCAATACAAATTTTCTCCACGGTGTATAATAAAAGAAATTTAATTTAAAAGGCTCAATATGACTCCTTTCAACAAATTGGGGGAGTGGGGGGAGGATACCACGTCACCTATGTTTAGATGCAAACCCAACATCTTTTGCCAAAAAAATTCTAGCTTTCACATTAACTTTTTTCCAATTCCTTACTATTATAGAGAACAAAAGTTGGTGGACTTAAAGGTACCATTTTTTTAAAAATAAATGCATACATGTCAACATGTGCATAAGCCTAGTCAAAGATATAGACATTAAAAATCTACATTTTCATGGAGGCGAGGAAATTTCAAAGTCTAAATAATGCTTTCCAAAACTAGCTCAAATAGTATGCATAAATATATATTAAAAAATTGTAATAGTTTGTGTCCAAATTGTTAAGAATATAAGTGTAAAGGTCACTTTTTGAGGTTACTTTTGAGACCATTTTTAATATGGTCAAAAGGAGCCATTCTATCAACTTTTGTTCATTGACTTCTTAGGTATGTCGAGTTGTTTGTATTGGCTCAACATTTGTCCATACATGATACTTCTTTGATACTTTATATTTTAGAGATATCTTATTGGAAGCACATTCAATTTCTTCACTTTTAAAGTCTTTGTAGTGTTTTTAAAAAATGGTCATGTTCAGCAACATTAACTTGGAAAAGTATTGAGCTTAGAATTTATGAGTAATTTTTGTTCTATTACACATATATATTATTTTTCACTTGATTAGTGGTGGGATGGAAGCATGCTAAAGTGGAACGAAAGCACTATCCTAGAGAAATGTATCCTAGACTTGTGTGCTTGATAGGACAAAGAGAAAAAAGTTTTTAAATAAAAAGTTTAAGTGGGATCATTTAATTTAAGCTAATTTGCAATGACACTATGTCATCTCTTTTGGTAGCTGGTGAGAACTTTCGCTAGCTTAATTTCAGTTACTCCTATGCTATGGCTACGATGATAGCCTCCTATGCTATGGCTACGATGATAGCCTCCTATGCTATGGCTATACGATAGCCTCCAATTCTTATGTTAATCATTTTCTTTTGTTCTGGTGTTTTCGACCTTTCTCTTCTCTCTTTGATCAATAGCTTGTAATTTTCAGCCTTTCTTTTCTCTTTGATCAATAGCTTGTTATTCTCAGTCTCTTTCTTATGTGCTCAACAACTATTGTTATGTTGCTTCCAATGACCTATCATGCCTTGCTTTATTCAAGCTAGGTCTTGTTACTATAGACATCTAGGCACCTATTTCTCCATCATGACAATGGATGAAGTTTGGCATTTTAGCAGGGATAACGATGCCACTTCTAAACATCAAGGCCCAACAACACCTGCAAGATGGCATCGAGGAGGAAAATTGTAGGCATGTTTGAGATTTATTTTCTATGAATGACAAAAGGTTTCCAGTAAAGAGTGCAAGAATGTTCACCAAATAGTAAACTCTTTTGCCTCTCAAGAGGGGGTAAATGCAAGGGTATATCCCAAGTGTTTGGTGATAGCTAAAAACTCCTTAATGTGAGGAAGCTAGGGGCTTCAACTTTGTCACTTGTGGTGTCACTCCATTAGTGATTCCTTTTGAGAGGTTGAAGATGAAAGCGGGAAGGATCTATGGAAAGCTCAACCTCTACCTCAATGCCTATGTGCATGCAAAGAGAGAGAGAGAGAGAGAGAGAGAGAGAGAGAGAGAGAGAGAGAGAGAGAGAGAGAGAGATGAACATGGAGAAAAAGAGAAGTAAGCAAGCATACAACTCCATGTGCACACCACAATCCATAAGCATGCAATCAACAAGAGAGACAAGAGGAAACGCATGTAAGCTATTACCACAAGAGCTCAAGAATGCATGTAAGCTATTACCACAAGAGCTCAAGAATGCAAGCTCAAATGATGATAATGGGACTGTTTCCTTTCTCACTATACATGGCCTTATATTTACAAAGTGCCCAATTGCCTAGGGGCCCAAATGCTAGTTAAGCTAATATCTAGGCTATATGTATATACAAATTGCATTTACGTCAACAATACACATGTCGTAGGTGCGGCTAGGACCCATAATTAGTAATTATCAAGCACATACTGGGATTACAAAAATGGTGGAAAGAAGTGGTGAGTGTGCATGCCCCCCTTCCTAATTCGGATTTTGTCCTCAAAATTGGTGAGGTATAGTAGGGAGAAAACTATTGTCCAGTTTATGCTGGACTGGGATTAAAATCAAGAGTCTCTTTCTTCTTCTTAGTTATTTTTCTCATCTCCCAACACTCTTGATTTTTTAAAAATCTTTATTGTTTTCTTTGCCATTTACTTCTCATCCCTTTTCTTGGATATTTAAGATCATAATGCCCATGTGACATCTCTCTCTATTTGATGACACTTGTTTCTTGCCCATGCAGCAAGGTTTGAGAGTTTGGACAGATTTGGAAAGGGTTAGTAAGGCATGTTAGGGGGGCCTCTGGTTGTGGGTGTGATGTTAAAGTTGATGGTGATGCTAGGTTAAAGCATATTTGTGATAGCTCCTCAATGGATCTCATGGGTTTGGTCTTTTGTTTCCATGGTGGAAGTAGATAGGATATCTTGCCCATCTTCTGCCTACTGGGTGACAGAGATCTTTACTTTCTTCTTTCCACACCGGATAGTGATCATATCCACATCCCAGTCTTGCTTGATCTGTGCTTGCCTAAGCCAAGGTTTGCTAAGTAGTATTGGGTAAGTGCCTTTGATACCGAACCAAAACTGTAATCTAGAAACTATATCTGGATACCTCAAGCGTGAGCGCATGGATTAATCCGAGTGGCTATACTTGCGCTCATCTACCATTTTGATAATCGAGCGACCTGGGCTCCCATCTACTCAACTTGAGCATGCAACATGTTGCATCTGATAGGATATTGACTTTGGAACCACTATCCAGTAGAACTTGTGCTAGATGGTGGTTCTGCTGGATATATAACAGAACTTCCGCTATATATCCACTCCGGCCAACTTGACTTGGATCATCGGGATGGCTTCATCATAGATATGGGATTCCCTTGGTGGGGTATCTAACTTCTCAATATTCAGAGCTTCCAGCATTGTTGCAAGGGTGGTGTCTCCTCTTCCTACGGTTTTAAGCGACCTATCACCTGCTCCCTGAATCTTGGCACCAATGTGAGTAACTGTTCCAACAATATATTTGTATTGGCTAGCACTTCAGATCTTCCCATAGATCATACGACTGGTGTTCTGCTTTTGTGAGCCTTCTTGGGTAATCCACCCGCTTCTGTGCTTTCGCACATCCTTCCGGATGTGGTGTCTCCGCACCTTGCATTGGCCGTTGCATCTTGACTGGTGGTGGCAAGGGCACTTTGCCTTCTTCTTTTTCGGGCTCATCTTTGGGAATCTGATTTGTGATTCTGGCTGACTGTTTGGCCTGAGCTTTTTCGGGTCCTTGTCTACAGCGCCTCTCTGGCCTGCTTCTCTTCCACCCAAGAGGATACTTCTGTCTAGACTTTGTGTTGTTCTTGTTGCTTGTTGCCAGGTGACCCCTTTCTGCTTTCCCTTCTTATCCGAGGTCGGTTCTTGCGTCGCTTTTGGAGTCTTCGGTTGCATGGATTTGGTCACCGCCATGGCTAATGATTCGGTCGCTTGTGTGGTCAGTTGGGTTATTGCTCGCTCATACCAGAGCTTGGATCTCCACCGCGTTTACTGTGGGTTGGTCAGATGCAGAAGCCTGGGCTCCCTTTATTTCTTCTTTATGCTTTCCCCATATTTCACACTCCGACTTCCGATGGCCTTGGCCATGGCAATAAAAGCATGTGAAGGTAGGCCTTGGGGCACCGACCACATCCCTTGGAGGAAAGTTTCCATGTGGGCAGAATTGGGGTCTGCGGTATGGGTCTAGCAAAACCATTGGCTAGGTGGGTTGGAGTGCAGCAACCACAGGAGGTTGTATCACCAGTTTTGCAGAGGGGCTCTCCTGCCATTATACTGGCAGGCTTAAGTTGTATGTGCGGTCGTATGGCGCACCAAATTTCATTTAGGCCGCATTCCTCGGCTCCATGTCCATAACTATGACACCTTGTACACTAAATGCCTAACCGGATGGTAGGAGGGGGCTTCGCACCTTCACTAGTCAATTGAGCTATGGCTGCAGCCAGTTCCATGGATGTCTTCCTTGCCTTCTTGCTCTTCGACCTAGCCTTGCGATCTTCCTTCTCCTCCTCCTCCTCCGATTCCTCACTGGTGCCTGTGGAACCATTAGAATCATCCTCCTCATCGTCTGAAGATCCAGACGAAGACTTCTTTGACTTCCTTTTACTCTTGGACTTGCCCTTGCTTTTGACAGAGCCTATCAACACCTGCTCTACTCTGAGAGTTGAGTCTATGAGCTGCTCCATGGTGATGGTAGTGAGGTTGGCACCAGCAAACAACGGAGCGCTTGACTTGCTTGCTGAGGCCCTTCATGAAATAAGAATTTCCTCCTCGGGCTGATTGGCTGTATCCAGTCTCCGGCGGAGAAGTTTTCGAAACTTTGCAGCAGAATCCTCCACTGTCATGCTCTTTTGGTTCATCTTGCGCACAACTTATCCAACACATGCACGGATGTCTTGTCTTCTCTAAAGCATTGAAGAAATGCATCACAGATGGCATCATAAGTGGGGAAATGGGTGTACTCATACACTGAGCAACCCAAAGAGCAACACTCTTTTGGAGTGTGGGGACAAAGGTGGCTTTTTTGTGCTGCTGGTCCACCGGGCTAGGTACATTGACACGCCAAGTGGTGTCAAATATTAGGATATGAGCATTTTCATCATCCGAGGATTTCCCAGAGAATTTGGGATACCTCACGGTGATAGCTAGTTGCTACATCATGTTGTAGCATGGAGGAGACAGGGCTGCGTGGGTGGTGGTGGTGGAGGTGGTATGAACAGTGGTGATGAGGTTGGGGTAGTAGGGGTGAGTGGTTCTTCTTCTGAGTGGGATGCAGGTTGCTCAGGTTAAGATTCAGTGGGTTGGTCTTCAAGGTTGGCGAACAAGAATTGCCGAGCTTGGTTGCGCTCTAAGTAGCGCCTTTCATGGGCTGATATGAGGGACGGGTTTGAAAACAAGGGGAAGAGATTCAAACACAACAACAATCAGGCAGCAAGCAAAATGGAAACAACAAGAAGTAGCAAAAAGCATCGTGGTTGCCAAAGTGTTGGCGAGGGAAATGACTGCTTATTCCCCTAGCAACCTACTAAGAGTCTCTGGCTATGCACACAACATACACCAAGCGGATACGAATCTAACACAAAATAGACACAACACATAGGCCATTGAAAACTACTGGACTGATCGCCTAATAAACAATGCAAGAACACGATGACTTAATAGATAACTCTACTGACCATAATATATGAAATGGAAATGGATACATAAAGACAAAACAAGAAGACACATGTACATAATAAGAAAGAAAAGAACAGTCTTGCTTATTTCAATAAAAAAGGAATATGATACAACCGGCAGCCAGCCTTTTCAAAGCTCAAGATCCATCCTTTTATACTTCCTACTTGTAGTATTTGTCGATGCTGTGATTCCCTTAGTGATAAGATGCATCGGGCTAGGTGTTAAGGAAGCGTCGTTCTTGTAATAAAGTACTCTAGCTACCATTCGGCTGGCCCTGACAATTGGCGGTGCTGACATGTGACCGTTCAGCAGCCTGTACTGCATCACTTGCCCACGGCACAGCCTACGGCTAACAAGGGGCCATATCCTGAATGGGTGAAGCAATTCTTAGATGGGAAATCTCCATCAACAATCACAAAAGAACCAATAGCTATTGTAAATCCAAGAGACTCTAGAGGAGTAGAAGAGGGCCTCCGCTCACATTGTCAATATGGCCTTGATGACTAAGATAACAAAAGTATAGGAGCCATCCATCTTGAAAGAAGCATTAGAAGATCCAAAATAGAGGGGGGCCATGGAGTCAAAGTTTGACTTAATTTTAAGGAACCACACTTGAGATCTTATGGATCATCCTATAAAACGGAAGGTTATTGGCCTGTTAACCAAAACATACTACCTTACACAAGAGAGGGAGAGAAGAAGAGAATGAAGCCATGCAAGGGTTGATTCGGAGACTTGCATTTAGCCAACCCTAATGAGGGTTAACTCCCCTATGTGAGGCCACTAGGGGCTCTCTCCACCACCACTTGTGTCACCCAAGTGGAGATCCACAAGCTAGGTAATGAGCAAGGAAGAAGGGAGCTATGGAAAGATCTACCTCCACTCAATGCCAATGTGCATGCAACAAGAGAGATCTTGAGAGGAAGACAAGAGAAGGGAGAAGAGAAGAGAAGCTAGACTAACACCATCCCCTCCATGCATACACAAGAATCAAGCAAGCAAGCATTCACAAACACAATCATGCAACCACAAACACAAGCGCGAGAGAGAGAGAGAGAGAGAGAGAGAGAGAGAGAGAGAGAGAGAGAGAGAGAGAGAGAGAGAGACTCAATTGTGACAAACACAAGCGAGAGAGAGAGAGAGAGAGAGAGAGAGAGAGAGAGAGAGAGAGAGAGAGAGAGAGAGAGAGAGAGAGAGAGAGAGAGACTCAATTGTGACAAATGGGATTGTCGCTTTTCATATTCCATCAAATCATATATATATATGAGCTCACTTTTTACAATGGCCAGCTGCTGCTGCCCATTTACAATCGGGAGCTCAAAATTGGCTTTCTAGCTCTTATACATCTAGCTCATTCCTATGATCGGCATTATACAAGCCGTGAGATTGGTCATCCCATATATCTTTTATCAATAAAAGCGCTTTAGCACGGTTACAAAATGGTAGATTAAAAGAAGCGTAACAATGCTTGAAAAATGATGTTAACCAGAGTGGTTAACATACCCTCTCCCTAATTCAGGTCCATCTTCGAGTTGGTAAAGGATCTAATGGTAGTAGATTGAGTGCAGATGAAGTTGCATCGCGAGAGAGGTAGGACGTGGGGGGGCTCAATGGAAGACACTGTAGCTCGTCCAGAAGGTTGTCTTCATCATATCTTCGAATGTTTGGAGGAGCAAGGTCGAAGGCCAATCCTTGGCTGCCTTCATGGTATTGGTGCCAATCTAGGAAGGTCTCCAAGAGAGTGATGTGAGATTAAAAATCTAGATTGTTGGTGATGATGACGGTGGGATCTGGCACCTGCTCGTATCTTCTGATGAAGTCATGGAGGCGCATGAGCATTGTTTCTTCTGTGTGCAAGGATTCTGTGGTATCGGAGGAGTGAACCAGGGGAAGTTGTAAAGAAGCTTGGGGTTCTTGGCCTGCTCCTCATGAAAGAGATTCTAGGCCTAGCGGGCGGTAGATCGGCAGATATTTGGGGTTGATTCAGTGCCTTGCAGTATTGGTCCCATATGTATGGTTTGAGGAGAAAGGGACGCCGCTAGGCCGGCTGCTGCTCGCCCATGAGATCGAACGTGATGGGGCGAGCACGGGGGGCCTGTGGTAGCCACCGCGTCGACGTGGGGGTGCTGACACTTCCAACCGCGATGCTTGGCGTTGAGGTAGGGTTGTAAGGCATGGAGGTATATGCAGTCGTGACCCTAGTAATGGGAGCCTCCTAGAGTTATCGACCGAGCAAGATTCATATGGCCTGCTTGAATTCCGTGCGATCTAATGGATCACACCAATTGAGGGGGTTCAGCGAAGGTTCGATCTCCTCCTGATCTCTTGGTGGTGGTGGAGAGATTTATCCTTCTTCGAAGGGTTGGGGGGAGGGGATTTCGGGTGGCAGTGGAGGGGTGGCTGATGACAAGGTGATGGTGGCGAGGCTTGCAGTTAAGAATGGGGGAGGCCTGGCTGATGTCGAGGGTAAGTCTGTTGTTATGGATTTGGGTAGGCCTAAGTTGAGAGTTAAAGTGGTAGGTGAGGGAGGAGTTGGGGAGGTGAGGGGGTGTAGAGAGTTAAAGTGGTAGGTGAGGGAGGAGCTGGTGAGGGAGGTGGAGTGGGGAGGTGAGGGGGTGTAGAGGACTATGAGGGGAAGAGAGGGAGTGTGGTGGTGCCGGGGGGTGGGGGAGGTTGGGTGCTTGTGCTGGGGTGAGAGGAGCTAGGAGGAGGAGGTTGATGGGGGTGAAGATGAAGGTGGGGCTTGTTGAGGGGGGTGGGTGCTTAGGGCTTTTCCACCCGCCACATCATCGTCATTGTCTTTGTTTTGTTGTTTTCATCCGAGGAGGTATTGCTGGGGTTTTTAGAGTGGAAAAAAGCTTTGGCATCGGTAGCTTCTTGGGGGTGTACTCAATGGGAAATGCCACATGCGATTCATAAAAAATACATGATGCTGGTGGCTTGGATAAACTCCATCTATAAATGCATAGCTATAGGATCAGGATGCTCTCTACTGAGTAAGGAGGGAGCTCGTAGTAGCGAAGGGATTTGTAAGCAGCATAAATGATTTCCCAACATGTGCGGTGTAGGCCCTCTATAGTTTTGGGGGAGGAGTAAGGGTAAGGGCATAGCCCATCGGCTCTACGGCAAAGTCTATGCATTTAGTGTGTTCGGTTTGCTGGCCATAACGAAGGAGATGGGCCTAAGGTTTGCTTAGAGAGGATGGACATGGAAGTCAAAAAAGATGGTGGGGTGGGCAAAAGAGAGTTGTCCTTGAAAAAGAGGGTGGCTAGGAGGGAGATGCTATGGGTTGGGAGTTTGGCTAGTATATAAGAGAAGGTGGCTTGGGATAGGGGTTCATCAATAAATATATCATGTTGTAGTAGGTTAAGGCTTATGGTTTGGAAATTGAGCTCAAGGGTTTGTGAGGGGTTTTGGGAAGGAATGGCCCAGGGGCGGGAGTTTTATGGTGGTGTCCATCAGCACGTCGACCTCGCTGGGGACAAGGCCAGAGGGGTGGGTGGGTGTTGGGATGCCCGTGCTTTCGACCTCGCTGGGGACAAGGCCAGAGGGGTGGGTGGGTGTTGGGATGCCCGTGCTTTAGTGGCTTCCAGTTGGGTGGTTTTTTAATGGAGGGCCTCCTCTAAGACCTCATGGTAGTGCTGGAAGTCAAGGTTGGTTTTGGTGAGGGTTTCTTTGGCTTGGGCTACCCTTTGGTGGAGGTCTTATGCTACGGATTGGGTGAGGGAGAGTTCATGTAGGGCCCGCTGCTCTACTACCTATGCTACCTATAGATAGCTTTGAAGCTCTGAAAGGGAGGAGAGGGTGCTGGCCAATATCCGCTCTTTGTCCTCCACAGGGCCTGTTGGAGGTTGACATTGGTGATGGTGGCATTGTAGAGAGCCTCCTGGCTTTGCTGCTCTTGAGCCTTTGCAAGCATCTGTTTGTTGTGCCACTGTTGCCAGCTCGTACTACCTGTACATATAGTTTGTTATCTGAGGCATAAGCTCACAGGCTAGATAGGAGAAGCCCTAGGCAAAGTCTGGCATTGCCTCATGTGATGCACAAACGCCTTCTCAGCTCCCATGCTCAGTGGATGGTTTTCAAGGTATTTACGTGAGAAGAGGCAAGAGAAGAGGGGCCAGCTTCTGAGTAATGAGAAGGGAAAGTAGAGGAACCCATGGGGTGGGGGTTTCATGGTTGAAAAATTCCTTTCGTTGTTGCACTTCCTCCTTAGCAACTTGACAATGGGCTTTGGCAATCTCCTATGAGTTTGGGCCCAGGCCGGATTGGGGTGGAACCTACTCCTGCAGCTTTGGGTCTAGGTGGTGGCGCTTTTGGGGGTGGAGAGGTTGGAGAGGATTGAGGGGGATGGAGAGAGACTAGCATTGCATCAGGCCCTTCCAGTTGAATGGCCATGGGGAGTTCGTTCCATCTAGCAATGCGGTATAGCACCTTGGTTAGTAGGGATGCAGCCGTGAGCTTTCCTTGGGGGTTTGCACATATGGAATGCAGCTCCTTATGTAGGTATTTGGCCTAGTTAACGGGTGTGCCCTGGTGGACCCCTGCCAGTGTGGAGATGCTACATGTGTTGAATCTATCTGTCCATCTGGTTGTGAGCAAAAAGGACAGGGCCTTCGCCAGCATGACAAGCTCCTCTTGTATGATGTTGGCCCCTCCACTCCGTCCTTGGTTGTGGTTCCCTAGAAGAAGGTGCTGCGAGTCAGACGTGGCATTTGTGAGGCACATGTAAGGATGTTCCATCTTTGGGAGGTGCAGAGCTTCTCGGACCACGTCGAGACTTAGGTGCATGTAAGGATGTTCCATCCTTGGGAGGTGCAGAGCTTCTCGGACCACGTCGAGACTTAGGTGCACAGTCTGGGTCTGGCCTATTGCATCTATCACATGTCTAGTTATAGCATTGGCATCGTAGGTATTTGTGAAATAGAGGCAATTGAAGAGGTTTGGGCCCCCCAAGGTCCCAAGGTTGGCAATTGTTCTTCATAAGGTTGTGGATGGTGTGTCCACTGACCTGCTTCATCAAGTTCTCTTGAGGACATCTGTGTTGGGTGCCGGCCATACTCCTTAAAGCGTCCCCCAGCTGGGTGCTTCTTCTTCTAGGGAGTGTGGGGGAGGACCTCTAGGGAGGAGTCGGAGTATTCAGCCATTGGGTAGAAGATAGGAGGCAGAAAGGTGCAAGCTAAATTTTTATTTTTGCAATAGTTTGGCTAGGGAGAGAGAAAAGAGTGAGGAAAATGAAGTGGTGGCCCCTATTTATAGGTTTATAGGAAGGACACGACCATGGCAAAGGTTGGTATGGGTGTGGTATCTCCAAGGTACGGGCGTACGGTTTTGAATTTGTATGGTCATGGCACAGTGAATGGAACGGGCGTACTCTTTCGATGGTGATAATGGTACGACTGTGGCAAAGGTTTGTACAGGTGTGGCATCGAGTTGGTAGTACGCTCGTGGCACTTGAGATATAGAATGGTACAACCATGACATTTGAGATGGCTTTGGGGAAGAAACGGGCATGGTTTCTTTTGGTACGGCCATGGCAATCGGGATAGAGGATGGTATGGCCGTGGCTTTGGGTTGGTATGGTCATGGCTTCTTTTGGTATGGCCATGGTAGTTGGTTTTTTTTTTGGCACCCTGCAAATAGGTTTGTACCCTTGGGCTATGTAGCCAGCACCCCATTACGGGTTTTCTATTGATTCCGTGCCCAATTTGCCAAAGTTAGAAGACGATTCCAATTGGGTGATGGTTGGTATATCCCTTGGGAGTCAAGAGGGTTTCAAGGAGGGAGCAGTTGAGGGTGGAGAGGCCAATGTCTGAGTGGGAGTACTCTGAGGTAGCCGGATAATGAGGGGTGGGGAAGTAGCTGAAGTCGAGAGTATATCATAGTTAGGGACCATGGACATATTGATAGAGCCACGTAGTGTGGGATCGATGATCTATCCAATTGCATTTGTTGTGCATGTTGGAAGGGCAAGGGTGGGGAAGTACCAAGCATTGAAGTCTTGTGAGTGGTCCACATTGCGATGCCCACTAATGAGCTCTAGGAGCACAATGCCATAGCTATAGACATCACTTTGGTGTGTAATGCTAGAACTGATGAACCATTCAAGGGCTAGGTAGCCAAGGGTTACGCGCATGCTAGTGATGATGACGAGGCGGCTTTGCTTGCGGTCAATGGCTCTAGAAATTCCAAAGTCGGACACCTTGGCATGGAACTTAGAGCCAAGGAGGATATTCTGAGGCTTGACATCCAAGTATAGATTATTATCTTGACACATGAAAGTAGGCGAGGGCTCTTTCCGTGAAGGATCCACCTCTCAATGGTGCTTTCTCTTTCACTAATGTGATAGTGAAGAGTGAGGCGAAAAATCTAGGAGGAAATTTTGGAGCTAGTGGTGGCCTTGGTATGGTCCCTTTCCTTCATTAGCTTCCATTTAAACAAGACAAAGTCTTGAATTTGGAGAAATCATCTCCATCTCCATTGATAACTCCACCCCAGACTCCCCTTTCCCTCCCCCACCTTGTTGATGAAAGAGTTGAGTTTATGTTTATAGCTTTCATGAAGCTTCTCAAACCTTTTTCACCTTGTTCCATGCATCAAAGTAGTCTTGTTCATTGCACATAGTCCATAATGAGATTGATTGAACAATTCTGAGACACACACGTAGAGGCCATGTAGAAAGCTTCCAATATGCTAGCTTGGCCTTCAATTTGTTCAATACTCAAAGAATAGCATCTTGCATAGACATATGCCATGCAGTGGATATCCCAGAGATATCCCAGATATCCTATATATCCTCTCGGCTTGGGGTTTCCGAATGGGTTGCCTTCGAAAGGGACGAGGAGATGATGTTGCTGGTATATCAGTATGGGAAGTGTATCGGTGAGGGATCCACAGAGTGGTGGTACCTTCATAATACCATTGGGCTATGGGAAGCTTCTTAGGTATCCACTAGCGAGAGTGCTTGCCCTGTGTACGTCTGTTAGAGTTGTTAGTAGGGTTAGTGTTGTTAATTTTGTGGAGGGGGGGGTCAGTGGTGGTGGCATCGGAGAGTTTGTATTGGGCTGCCAAGTTGGGTAGTGGGTGGTGAGGACACGCGAGGCAGTGGGGTGTCTAGAGTGGGGAGTGGCCTCTTTTTAAGTGGTATGGATTGGTGTTGATCGGAGGGCGAAATAACAGTGGTGGGGTGAGGAGAGGATTATCATCTTGGCATGAGGGAGCGGAAGGCACGGGTTCTTCATCCATCATTAGGACTGTAACTTGGCTAGATGCCAGTTGTAGGGTGGCCATCCTTGCGTCCTGGTTGATGTTGCAGCGGTTGTATCCCATCCAACCTCGTCCAAGAAGAATCTCCTCACGTATAGTTCTTGCAAGCATCACATAAAACTTCCCTTCTAAGAGATTATTTCCAATGTGGAATAAGGTTGTGATTGTGCCTAAACATTGAACTGCTTGAGAGGCCACTGTTGTGACCATGGCAGGGATCTATTTTAATGGGGGCCTCCTGAGGGAAAGCCATGTGTCAAAAAACATTCAGTTGTAATTATCCCATGTATCAACAAGAGACAATTTTGGGTGAAGCTTGTCTGGGTGGTCATTCCTAACCATAACCAAGCAGGTTTCACATCCCAATCTTCTTCTTCTTCAAGGTCTACATCTTGGGCCATGTTGACCATAATGTTTTTCCCTCAAAGCTTGGCTTGTCACCTCTTTGGTCTCTCGTTGGGCTATTTGTTTCATCTCTTTGTGTTTGTTTGTTCGTTGTTTTTTTGTCATGAATTGCCTTGAGGGTGGTTTCAGTTAGTGGGCCATAGTAGCATTTCAATTTGCTGCCATTGAAATATCCCGCCATCTCGACGCCATCGAGTGTCTCTTTGTGTACTACACCTTACGGGGTTATCTCAGTGACTAGGAAAGGTCCTATGCCTCTGAGCTTCAGTTTCTTTTTATGGTTTTTTGTGCTAAAGAGGAGGACTATGTTGCCATTGTTCATTTGTTTGTCCTTAAGCTGGTCATTAAACCATGGAGGCGTGTTTTGTCAAGCTTTTCGAGATCAAACAGGCGACAGTTGAGGACATCGCTCGTGAGTTTTCTTTTACTATAATTCACAACTCGGGACCAAGAACTCCATAGGCATCACCGCTTGAGTACCATACGCCAAACTGAAGGGTGTCACATTGGTAGTAGCCTTGCAGGATGTTCGATAGGCCCAGAGTGCTGCAGGTGACTTTTTTTCCCAGTTGTTTGTGGGCTGCCTTCAACCGTTTTGGTTAGAAACGGCATAAAGAACTTTATTGGTGCTCTCTGCTTAGCCATTGGCTTGGGGATAGTATGGGGAAGGTTTCCTATGAGTGACAAGGAATTCTTGTAAGAGGAATTGGATTACCTCATTAATGAAGTGTGTGCCATTGTCGCTCACGATCTTGAGAGGGCATCCGAAGCGGGTGATCACTGACTCATGCACGAATTTGGCAGTAGATCGCGCATCACCCTTGCGGGTGGCCCATTCTGCTTCAACCCATTTCATGAAGAAATAGTCTGTGGATGCAATGATGTATCGAGCTTGGGTGTAGCGAGTTGCGGGACTAATGGGTCCAATGAAATCAATGCCCCATTTTTCAAACGGTTGCAAGGACACAACGGGGTTTAGGGGCGTATTGCCCTTAAAGCGTGGAATTGCCACACTCGTTTTGGCATTCATTGCATAGCTTGACATATTCCACTACCTCGACCATTAAGGTGGGCCACCATAGCCCTTCTGTGAGGACTTTGTATGCAATGATATCTACTGCGAAGTGCCCCCTAGCACAGGCGGAGTGAGCCTATTCTAAAAGGAAGACATATTCGTCTTCTTGGACATAGTGTCTCTGATAATTTTTTCTTTCCCCTGTTTGTAGAGTTGGCCTAAAATCAATTAGTAGGGGGCCGCCTGTTTAATGAGGCGTTGTGCATGGTCTTTGTTGAGGAGTGGGTCAACTAGTAGGGCAGTGGCTAGAAAGTGTGAAACCTCCTCTCCCCATTCCAAAATTAAGCATAATTGGAACAAGTCAACGTTTGGTAAATCGTCGCATCGACTCCCATTAGTGGCTTGCCATTGGGGATGCGTGACATATGGGCCACCAAGACATGTTGTAAGCCCTTCCGCACTGTGACAGTGAAGTCGAGCTCAAGCAAGATCAGCAACCATCGGGTGAGTCTTTTGATTGTTTGTTTACTAGGTAGAGAAGAGCTTGATGGTCTATGAAGAAGATAAATTTGGTCGGTAGAAGATAATGGCAAAACTTCTTGATCGTGTAAACCATAGCTAACCCTTCCCTCTCAGTGGTGGTATAATTTCGTTTGGCCTAGTTGAGTTGGCAGCGCCTGGAAAAGCTAATGGGGAAATCCATCTTATGTTCATCGTCGGGTTGGGCTAGCACACACCAACTGTAAAGGAGGAGACATCAATGTGGACATGAAAGATGGGGACCTCAGAATAGGAGCACTTGCCAAATCTTTCCTTAGGATGGTATTCCTCTTTTCACTCAAAAGAGATCAAGAGTCCATAAAGGGGGCGAGCTATATCAGCATACATGAAAATGAAATGCTGATATTACCCAACGGGTCCCATGAAGCACTGGACTCCTTTAAAGTTCGTAGGTGGTGGCATCTCAAGGATGAGGCGCACCGTGCTGTTATCCATGGAGATTCCTTGTTTGGAGACAATATGTTCCAGGATAACTCCATGCGGAACCCAAAACTGGCATTTGAGAGGGTTTAAGGAAATACGGTAGACCCTACATCTTTCTAGCACCTTCGAGGGTGCTTTCCACGTGGAATTGACACAAGTTTATCCATAAAGACCTCAAGGAATTTACAAAGATACTCCTTGTAGGCCATTCACATCAGACGCTGGAAGGTGCCAGGGGAATTGGTCAGCCCAAAATGCATGACACGGTATGCATAAGTTCCCTATTCAGAGCAAAGGCCATTTTGTGTTGATCTTTGGGATCGATTAGTACCTGATTGTATCCAGAGAATCTGTCTAAGAAGTTGTGGGCTTCCTTTTGTACGACTCTTTTGAGCATGTGCTTATGAAGGGTAAGGGATAGTGATCTCGTATAGTGGTGGCATTGACCTTTTTGAGGTCAATGCACACTCTGACCTTTCTATTCTTTTGGGCACTATCACTATCACTATGGGTGATACACATTCTGTGTGCTCAATTCCATAGATGAATCTGTCGTTTATAAGTCGATCAATTTCTTCACGGACAATCTTGGAGTACTTTGGATTCATAGAGTAAGCTCTTTGCTTGACCGGTCTCGCTCCACCAACTATACAAATGGTATGTTTGACCACTTCGGAGGTACACCCTTCATATCTGTGTACTTCCAAGTGAAGCAATCCTAGAATTCAGTGGTGTGAGGAGAGCGATTATTTCAGTTTCTTCCTCTATTGAGAGGTCATCCCCACAATGTAAATTGGCCTTGGATCTTCACTCGGGCCCGCCAGATTAACTTCCTTCACCTTGGCTAGACCGTCATACGAGGTCCTTTGCTCTTTGTTTGTGAGATCTTTGGACCAAGTCATATTACACAAATCTATCAGCCATCTTAAAGGTTCTAAAGTGTTTGGGCACTTGTTAAGTCTCGTTTGCTTTATCACTTTCCTCTTCTATCAAAATTTTGGCCTCTTTTTTTGCAACGCTAACTTCTTTTTGCATGCTTTGCACGCAGAGCGACAAAGCTTTTGAATTTCAGGCTGGGGGGTCAATGGGTTCTATTGGTTTGGGGGTGGTCGTGTGGACCAAGGGGGAGTTAGTGGTGAACTCCTTTTGCCAGATTTTGTTAAAGTGTTCATGTGCTTCACTACACCTACGCCAGTGGGTGTCTGAATCAGTAGGGAAGACATAGCGTTCTTCCAGGTAATCCATTGGATTTGCGAGTTCTATGTTAGCGTGTTCCCCATGATGGTTCCACATTATCGGCCTTTTTAGGTTCATGAGTGGGAAACTTCATGCAAGTATGCGGTGTTAAGCATGTAGAGAGACATAATCTCTTGCCCATCTGCTATCTCGCGAACCTGGTTCGTGTGCGCCTCGGAATTATGTCCATGGTGGAAAGGATATGCATCAATTCTCATAGTCTTATGGCTCCAGGAGCAATGCACATTTCTTGCAATCCTTTTCCTCATCTATTGTTTTATGTGGCAGGTTTGGCATAGGTGGATCGGGTGGTTGTTTTACTGAGTCCTTTGTTGGGAAGGGTCGGCTGCTCAAGGGATGAACCTTCCAAGTGCGTGGGTTGATTTTGACTGTTTGGTCTTTTCTTTGAATGTAGATGTGGTTGGTATACCAATCATGGATCATTTTTGTCTCCCTCATGAGGGGTCATCCAAGGATGCAATCGTACTAAACTGGCTGTAGCCGAAGTTCATCACCCACGAAGGTGTGGTGGAAGGTGGTTCCACGAATCTTGTTTTTTAAATCCTTCAGAAGACCAATGGGTGGTCTTAGAAGAATTCAGAGCTCATTTTGGGGCCTTGTAAGAAATTCACTATTTTCTTATTTATCTTGCTCTTAAATTATGTAAAATAGTCACAACAGGTCAAAAACTGTCAGTTTGAGACAATAAATATATTGTTGCTCACAAACAACGAGGTCTTATCATTAAAAGCTTTGAGAATATACCTTTTTCATAGGTTTGGCTCACACGTATGAACGATTCTTCTGTCAATATTACATAACTAATCTCTCTCATTTTGAATTTAAAAATGTTTAGCGCCTTCTTCAACTCTCAAACAAAATAATATATAGTAAGAAAGAATACATCGCATTGTTGTGAGTCACTATCTTCATCTTCTCCCTTACCAAAGAAGTCACTATCTTCATCTTCTCCCTTACCAATAGATCCAATCTTATACTTAGGGATAATCAATGCTTCACTGACAAACTCTGGTATGGTAGGTATATCTACTAGAGGGTTGATGAATCTTTAATGTTCCTAGCACTCCCTCTATCTCTTGTTGTGTTTGCCTAACAAACTCTTGAGCTAACCAAAGGCTTTCTTTTCCTCAACAAGTTTAGGATATTGTGCTAATGTTTTGTGAAGAGATTGAGGGTTTACCTCAAGATTTCCTTCAATTCCTCTCTTTGTGTAGCACAAAGAGAGCATTTTTTTATGAAGAGCATGAGGGTTTACCTCAAGAATTCCTTCAATTGCTCTCTTTGTGTACCATAAAGTTTTGTCTTTGGGGATAGAAGGTAGAGAATCTATAGAAGAGGAATCCTTTCTATCCAAGATTTTGACTTCACCATCCCCTTTTCCTATTTGGATACTCTTTGTCTTTTGTTTTATCCTTCTTTTTGAACTTTTGGAAGTGTTGGCTTCCAAGTCATCAGTGGCTATACCCTGCTTCCCTTTAGTCAACTTAGCTTGTGTTTGTGTCAACACACCATTGACAAAAGTATAATGATAAAATCAATCTTTTGCCCTTACAAGATGCTCAACATGTTCAAAGCCTAGTCCCAAATGCCCATTGCATATCGCAAAGGAGTAGCACGGTTTGGGCGATCTTTGAGAAAAATTTGCTCGAGACCACACTCATTGGACCATCTATCCATAGGAATAGGGTTTTTAGCCACAAGGGAATACTTATAAGTCCTATTAGGACACAGAGCCGCCTTAATGTGAGGTTCACCACATGCATAGCAAGATTAGGGGACGCTTTTAGTCAAATAGTTAATGTTCATTCCATGTGTCAAATATGTAATGTTCATCAAAGATGTATACTTGTTTGATGCAACCATAGTAAAACATGGTGGTGTAACAAAGTACTCAAGTGTGTCTAGACTTTCCACAGGTGGCACATAATTGTAATCAGCCACAAAATTCTCTAAAGTATTCTCCTCTTCCACTCTAATTTAATGCATAGGAGTGATCCTTGGTGGAGCAAGTTGAGTTGGTAAAACACAGAAAACCCTAGGTATCACGTTGAGTAAGTTGAGTCGGGGGGTGCTTTACTAGAAAACCCTAGGTATCACATGCGTTCAAGAGGTATTTAAAAAACACCTTAACTTAAAATTTTTCCCCAATAAAACTTATGAAAACTAACGGATTTTTTTCTAAAGTTGAATTGAAAAACCCCTCGTGTTAATGTAATCATGTTAATTTTTCTGAATGTATCTAATTAAAAAACCCCTCCTATTAAACTCACGTGGTACACTAACATTTTTTGAGGTGAACTCCCCGAGAACAGCTGCAGGCATGTCTGCTAGTCATGCACCTCCTCCATAGTTGTTGTTGGATTTAGAGTTCCAGTCGATGGTGCAAATAAGGGAAGTGTCCTTTGAGGAGAAAGTAAAGCTAAAGCTCCATTCGTTGAATCGACTTTCATAGTGCAGATTTAAATCTATGGCATCAACTTGTGTCATGATTTCCCATACAAACATAATAACCACACCATATATTAGGCCTTGGTTTGAAAAATGCCCTTTACGGATGTTTTTTTTAGCACACACTCATAAAAAAGTGTATCTAGCAGTTTATTAGTCAGGGGAGCACGTATCTTGTGGGCATACAACCTTCAGATCAACTTCACCTTCGATTTGGAGGTAAAGGGCCACAGGAACTCGCCCATAGAAGTGGAAAATTTTCAAACCAAGCATATCCTGATGCTACAAATTTTGGAAGGGAGACTATATAGGCCCTAGAATCATTATCTTTAAGCACCACTATCAAAAACACAATATGGGCTAATATCTATAAATGTGAACAGAAAATGTCATCCAAATCATAGGCCAACATTGCCAAGAGTAGCAAAATGGAACCCAAAAGAAGAAGACCTAAGGTTCCAAAGGACAACCTTCTTGATGCACATATATGGGCCACAACTTAGAATTATGCCAAAACTTGGCAGTGAGATACTGGAGTTAATGAAGAAAGACTTAAAGTTAGAGTGGTCAGAATAGGTCAAAGGGGGGGTGTTTGTTTACCATGCCCCATAATGTTATTAAATTTTACAGGACCAAGGAATAATGGAAAATTATAGGGAGATGTAGCAAGCTCGGGAGTCGGCCTAGGGTGATTCCCCTCCTATGCCACTAGGAATTGCATTTACACCCCGTGAGGGTGGACATATGATTATGGATGCTGTCTAGTTCTGCAAGCCCAGGCTAGTCCGGTGAATTATCCCACCTCATGAGTAGACGTCCTCTCTGAGGAGCAGGAGGGTTTGGTACAAGGGGCAATGCTTGAGGGGGTGACAGGGCATCTTGGCCCTTGCCAATTGGTCGACGGTGAGGGAGTATGGTCCGTGAGGTATGCCCAACTGCTGCTTTTTTGGTTGAGGCTGGAAGACCAAATTCTAGATCATCAGTGATTTTGGTTTGGAGGACATGGATATGGAAGCCTTGATCTGACTGTTGACCTGGTTTCAAGGTCTCTTTATAAGCCTTTGGCTGCTGTAAGAACTTCTTGATGTAAATATAGTTGTTTTCAAAGGTTGTTTTAAGGAACATTGTGGAACTTCTTTAATTAAAGAACTTGTGTTTATATGTTTCACATTGTGGTAGGACCTAATTAGATAACAAAAATGAATGGGTGAGTGGGTGGAAAGTGGGTGGATGGATGCCGCAATGACATCATGGGTGGACCCGATGAGTCGAGTAGCTTTCCAATAGATTTATTTATTACAATCTATAGTAAGAATAGGGCCCATACAAGTTTTATTTTAAGGGAACGAGCTAGCGGTGGCTGTGCCTCGTAAAATATAAAAAGAGGAAAAAGGCATTCCATGAACTCGTTCCATCCTCAATCATGCACATTGAGTGCTATTGGATTGGAGGAATAGATTCTTGTTAGAATGACTACGTTTCCCTTGCAAGATAGAGTTAGGTCCCTTTGTTTGCTCGTATCCTCATATTTGTGAGAGATTAAGGTGTCAATCGGAGACCAAAAGACTTAGCTGCCTATCAAAAGGATCCCCTTGGCCCAGGTAGGGCGGGGACCTGACAAGAGGTAAACGATGGGGGTGATTTAGGAGGTGAGAGGTGTGATGGCGACATTGGCAAGTCAGGGGGTGTAATCCACGAAGGAGTGGAAAGTGGAGGCATGTTGGGGGAACTGATGTCGAGGCTTGTTGTTATGCCTTACCTTTGGTGGAAGCATTTGGAGCTTGTGAACCTGTTGAGGGGCTTGTTCAAGAAGGGCCTTGGGGAGCCTCGCTTGGGGCACCATGTCCTTGCTGTTGGTACCGGATACATTGTCATCCTTGTCCTTGGCAGTGTCAATCATTTCTTCTTACTCTTCCTTTACATCAAGCACTGGTTTCATGGATCGATAAAACTAATGGGCCTCTCTGCCATCCAATGGTGTGACAAACTTTCAGGTTAGCCTATCCATGCTATACCACTTCTTGTAGACCAGTGAGATGGAGGTGCGATTGGAGGCTTCCTTGATGTATGTGAAGATGCACTCCAACACCGTCTCTGAAATGATGTCTCTATCGAAAAAAGCAGGAGGCATCGAAAGCTCCCCCATGTCCTGCTAGAGTATTTGTGGAGATGTAATGATGGTGATGAAGATGCTATGCAAGGAGCGGTTACTATGATGATTGCAAAGATAGAGTAGAGAGAAAAAAAGGGTTTTTGTGATGAGTATGAAGAAGGGAGAAGACTATGGGTGGGTGATGGATTGTGCAGGATTGCAAAGGACAAGGAAACATGTTTCTATGATGATACATTTATAGAGGGTTCTCTATATACAGAAGATCAGGGTTTGACATCAGGTTTTCCTGAATGATTATGTAGCAGAAAGAAGAAGGGGAGAGACTGATCTAGCGTGGCAACCATAGAGAGAAGTAGGGTTTCTGAAAAAATGGAAATTGCAAGGTATCTACAAGACCGTGAATTCAAACAAGAAGAGAGAGATCTACAGTTTGGGCAGTATAGCATACCTATCTTTACCAGCTACTCTCAATGAGCTTTACCTATCTTTACCAGCTACTCTCAATGAGCTTTTAAATACTTAGACCTACTCCAATATGCTTGCCCACCATGTATGAATTTGGCTTTGCACTCTGCAAAAAAGCATTAGCCGCCATGTCTAATACACATGCATTGTAAAGTGTTATTTTTTGTTTGAAACTCTCCTTGACTAATCGGCTTTCATGTTTAGACTCTGACAAGTTTGTTCATGGAATACATGACTGATCATTGCTTTTCTCCACCTATTCAATAGTTTGAGAAATATTAGAAACATCATTAAAGACACTATTTTTTAAAACAATGGTTCTTATATATGCCAAAATCATTACATTGCCCAAATTTGCAATGCGCACTTTCCACCAACTTAGCCAAAGGTCCATTTGGCAGGTATATCTAAATCTCTTACATTTCCATTATGCCACCATTTTCAGATAAGTCGACCTTGAGTTAGTGTAACCTTTTTTGCTAACTCGATCCACCACTTCTCACACATGCTTTTATATACACCTTGGAAAGCCTTTATAACATACTTTGTAGTATGATTATTTAGGCTTTGTGCCCAATGAAATAAATAAGAGCATTCCCGACATTTCATTTCTTGTCCTTCATTGTAGACTTCTCTAATGACGTTCTAATTTTCTTGGGCTTCATCTGACATGAAACCAAAAAAGTTTGCTTTTCAAATCCATGTGTCACAACAATAATATTTTTTATGCACTCCCAAAATAATACTCGGAAAGTCTTGTCCTGTTCCTTCATCTTGCAGGTTACAATAGTTAGAAGCTCCTACAGGCTGCAAATAAAAGTCAATGTGCTAAAAGAGATAACAAAGAACTACTTTTTTCCAAAAGCCATTATTACTAGCACTGTGTTGGATCATAAACATGACAAGCCATCGTTACCCAATCCAAGTGTGGTCAAATTGGATCCAAGCTCTCCTTAGATCACCATTCCCTAAACGTCTCATTCAATTGATGAATTTAACATATGAGGCTAGTCCTTTAGTAGATATCTTGAAACCAAAGCAACGATCAATTTCATTGCCTTGACCTAGAAATTGGCTTCCATGGAAGAAGTCATTATTGCAATCCCTCTTCAAACGTAGCAAGTCATCATAGCCAAAATATTAGATAGGAGGTCCTTGGCGTGCGTGTGCTACTGACCTTTGAAACCTACAAGAGAGGAAATTTTAATCATTTTGTATTCACTCACCACTTGTTCTCAACTAGCAGGTCGAGATCTTGTAGCACATTATTGAATTGTTTATCTCCAAGGTCATGTCGTAATCTCCTTCTCTGAGACTAATGAAGTTAGCACCAACTCCTTGGCAACATGCATCTACACCTTCCTTGGACTAGAATTTGTATTAACTTTGATTACTCTTTGAATCATTGCTTTAGACTTATCAAGAAATGTCTTTAATGTTCCGACCTAGACACCATGTGAATGAATTCCAATGTGTGTTAGAAGGTGTGTTAGTGTGTCATCACTAGGCATGACATAGTACACATAACATGCACAAGATGTAAGTAGATGGATTTTTGCAATAGTGACAATTGAGCTTTCCATCATTAATGGCTAGGACACCAATTGCACAAGTTTTCTTTGTGCACCCTTTCAACTAATGTCATTATGGGAGCCATTGTTCAAATACCAAGGGCATGTGGTGTGTAAACAATGCATTTCACCAATACAATAGAGGCACTGCATCTAATACAGATGTTTTTTATATGTAGTGGACTATCATCAGAATTGGCATCAGAATTGGTAGAACTTTCAAGGTTCACATAATTAGAGGCACCAATTGATGTATTGGATTTTGAGGCTACAAATACCTTATATGTAAGAGAGATTAGGTCATCAAGGATACAAAGGTCCTTACCTTCTATATCTTGTAGTTTCCCATGGTATATTGGGTTCGGGTTGGATTCTAGGCTCCCCGAGGCATGAGAGAAGAGTCCCATTGAGTGGCCGAAAGGCCCAACAATGTCTCATTGCCCCGTAACTTTTTGATCCAATCTTCATAGTATAATCCCATCTCCTCTCTCTCGAACTACACCCATGCGTATCAGGAATACATAATCGTCAATGACATACACCATTTCTCCACCGCCACACCTAACACAAACATGTTCGAATACTTCTTTGTTAAGTGAGACTAAAAATATAATGAGACACACAACCGAGTATGCTACTACATACTTGTACAACAGTCATCTCGTGACATGCACGATAAGTGTTGGTGTTCAGGATTAAGGGTGGCTTACATTCACCCTTTCCACCACCTAAGGAGGGTCTTCTCAAAGTGAATCTTCCTAAAAGCCTTCAGAGAATCCACAATACCCATCTTGGAGTCCTGTGTTGCTCTCTCATGCATGCATGCTATGGCAGGTGAGGTCTCCTCCATCTTGGCATATAGTTGTAATGTGTACTCCATCAATTGGATCCAACACACATGGTGATGTATCCGTGTGAATAATTCTCTATCCAAAGAAGGAATCAAGTCATCTCTCATTGGAAACTCTCCACCCATCAATATATCCATGAGCCTAAATTTCATGCATTATCAACAAAATTTACATGTCTTACTACACAAAAAACATTTTATGTGTGGAAAGAAAATGTGCGCTAGTCTTACTCTTCATTTAGAACATGCGCACGAGAAATCCCTGACAACTTTGAAGTAGTGAATCAACTAATCTTGTCACCCTAACCCTGGTATAAGATCACCTTCTTGAAGAATTCTTCGTCACACACCAGGGTTGGCTATTTGCGCCAGCTCATGTCATCTCTTTGTAAATAGCACCTATGTCTCCTTGAGGGTGTCTCTATAATTCTTTTTAAACATGTCTTGATTTTGGTTATACTCTCTACTACCTCACTCTCAGGCAAGCCACTAATCTTCTTTTGGTTATACTCTCTCACTCTCATACAAGCCACTAATCTTCTTTTGGTTTGTGGCATCAAATTCAAGCAACAATACATTTCTATTTTATAAACAACATGTATGAAAATTAAAATAATGCATTGTAAGGTGTTTTTGAGGTGCACCAATGATGTCTACTGCCAGCTTCGGAGTAGTGAATCAACAATAAGCCTTGTCACCCTAACCCTGGTATGAGATCACCTTCTTAAAGCATTCTTTGTCGCACACTCGGGGTTGGCTATTTGCGCTAGCTCATGTCCTCTCTTCGTAAACAACCCCTTCGTCTCCTTGAGGGAATCTCTATAATTCTTTTTGAACATGTCTTGATTTTGGTTGTACTACAGCCACTACTCTTCTTTTGGTTTGTGACATCAATTTTAGACTGCAATACATTTCTATTTTATACACAAATATACGTAAATCAAAATATTGCATTTTAGGGTGTTTTTGAGGCAAGGACATACCTTGAAAACTAGTTGTGAGAGAGGAGTGCCATGGGAAGCTTTAGCCATAATGTGAGAAAACTTTAAAACCAACAATGTGAAAATTTAGCCATAATGTGATAAAACTTTAAAACCAGCAATGTGAAACTTTGAGAACCCATGAATTCTACGGCACATTTTTTAAAATCTTTTGTGGGTAGTCTCAAATCTAGACATGAATAACTAAGTTTAAACAAGTGAGAAAACTTTGCTCATGGTGGTGTGAAACTCTTAGACATTAACAATGTCTAAGAAACAGTTCCTAATTGACAATGTGAAACTATTAGAAATCAATGGTGTCAAACTCTTTCCTTACAACGATGTAAAACTCTTAAACACAACTAGTCTCTAAGAGGAGAGGGTGTCAAACTTTGACATGAGAAAACTTTGAAGCTAGAGGTGTGAAACCCTTAGATCCTAATAGTGTGAAAAGGATAGAACTCGATAGTGTGAAAGGGATGGTTTCTAAGAGAGTGTGTGAGGAAAATTTGAACTTGATGGTTTCTAAGAGCTTACCACTTAGTATTATTCACCAAGAGAGATTAAAATAGATCTCAAAGTAAGGTGCCTAGATCCACTTACCTTGCCCACTTCTCCACCAACTAGAGGTGCTGTGAATGCCTAGGGGTTGAGACCTATCTAACCATAATAGCACATAGTAACCATAGTTATGTGAACCTAAGTCCTTTGCCTATAATTTGTTGAAATCTACTATAAAGGATTTATATATGACCATTTAACACATGTATGTAGATCACATTTTCATCACCCTCTCTTAATCTATATACATATCAACATAGTGGTGTGTATACTAGAGTGTAGTATTCACACATACAAAACAAATTGTGTAATGGCTATAAACCACAAAGGTACAATGAGCCACAAAGACTATGATAATCACATTGTTACTAAAACGAATGGTCAAAGTTTGCTTCATGCTTCGAAGAAGAGTCCTCCTTGGTGTTCTAGATTCCCTCCTTCTCTTCCTCATCCTTTTTCCACTTGAAGAAAACTTTGACAAGTCTCCCTTTCTTCTTACAATAATAATAAAGCCTTGGGGGCCTTGGGGCCTTGTTCTTTTTCTTATTGTCAATGACATTAGATCTCGTGTTGAAAATGTGGTGCACAAATGTATGCATACATGTTAAGCCATGTAAGTTTATGTCAATTCCATTATAATTTATGTGTGGGTAGTAGCAATCTTTGGATATGAGAAAGTATGCACAGTTGAGGTCATGTGAGAACCATGTGGGTAGAAACAATAAATGGGCAATCAAGTTCATGTGTAGCATTACTGTTTTGTTGCGGAGGTATGAGCAATTATCGAATCTCTCTTGATCCCGTGCTCCTTGTTTGCAGTAGGCATTAAAGTCACGTAAGGATTTCTACACGTGGAAATCATAATTTTTACACCTAGAAATCCATTTTTTATGTGCACTATTTTTTGTGAAGAATTTATCCATTAAAGTCCAATGAAATTTTGACACATGGTTCCATTTCTATGCATAAGAATTAAAAAGATATGGCATGGAAACATAAAAGATATATGTAGAAATTTAAAGAGAGAGAGAATTTCTATAACATATAAATTAAAAAGATATGGCATGGAAATATAAAAGATATATGTATAAATGTAAAGACATAATTTCTATAGCATATAAATTAAGGATAGTGGCATGTAGCATGTGGACATTTCATGTGATCCAAAAGGAAGATCCTATCTTGTGGATATGTATCAAATGGCTACAAACTGATGTATGATGCTCATTCTTACTAATACAAGTCATGATGTCTTGATTAGCACTCATACCTTAATCAACTCTATTAGTGTTGATATCCTCGATTTGATATCATACTCTAATGATGCCCTCTTTCATCTTCCACCCACCATAGCTCTCTCTTGCAATTCTCACACACTCCATAGCCTTCTCAAATCATGTATTTTCTCAACTTCGTATTAGAGCTAGGCTCACCATTGTATTCTTAGCTTCAACAATAGTAGTAATTAATAATAACATTAAGATTAGTCAAGATACTCACACTAATTATAAGCAACCTTATCCATAAGCTCATATAGTGGCTACCATTGAACACTTTGATTCTCCCTATTCTCTCAACCATTAGGCAAACCCGTCTAGGAGAACAAGGAGCACCTCAATGCGTCCACACACACCGGAGAAATTGAACAAAGCCATCAAGAATTGGGAAAAATCGATGCTGCAAGCACTAAAAAATTTAGGAAAAAATGACCATTCGTCACCATCATACATCTTCATGTCAAAACAAGCTGGTCCTAGGGGGTTTTCGACTATGCTAAACATGTTAGTGGTCTCAAAATTGCCTTTGATGGGGTGTAAAGGGAGATCTAGACCTACACCCCTCTTCCCATTGAGGTTTCATTAACTTCCTCTTAAACCCTTGATTAAAGTGTGTTAATCTCGAGTATTACTAGCTTAATCTCACTCACCTACTACTTCTCCACTCTCTTAAAGAACTTAGCTCAATTGTGAGCTCAGCTTTCCCAATTGTCTACTAAAACATCACCTACATTTCTTGGGATTAATGAGTGATTAATGATCTTAATCATGATTAGCATCTAAATTTGAGCCAAATCTTATCCAAATCATGTAAGGGATTACACACTCCTAAGATATGTCTATAAATCTCAGTAAGACCCTCCTCATTAAGCCATGGCCAACCAAATCCTAATGGATAAGTTTAGTGGTGAAGGATTCCATACATGGCAAACAAAAGCCATGTATCTACTCATGCAAAAGGAGATTTGGGGGTTGTAAATAGAGATGAGCTCAAGGAAGAGAATGAGGCTGAGGTTAAAGCATGGACAAATAAAGATAAAAAAGCCATTGTTGTCATTGGGTTAAGCTTTGGGGATAATATCATTCATCGCATATTAACAACATAAAGAGCATGCCAAATAAAGATAAAAAAGCCATTGTTGTCATTGGGTTAAGCTTTGGGGATAATATCATTCATCGCATATTAACAACATAAAGAGCATGCCAAAGAAAATTAGGATGAGCTAGAGAAAGTGTTTAGAGCTAGGGCAAAAAAAAAATCAAAAATAAATATGAAAATTCAATTCTATGGGCTTGATAAGATGAAGAGTATTATGATACAACTTGCACGTATGAAGGCACCTATGGATGAGAGGAATGCAATAGTGGTCTTAACCAAAACATTAGGAAAAGAGGGAACTCATTTTGGGGCCCTGTAAGAAATTCACAATTTTTTGATTTTTCTTCACCCAAAATCAGCAAAAATATTAAAGCAAGTACATGCAACTACAGAGATTCGCCAAAAAACGCGATTTGGTGTCAGTCTGGCAGCAGGTGATTCGGACATCGCCAGCGCGTCCGGAGCGGTCCAAAACCCCCAAAACGTCACCGGAAGCGCTAAAAACGGGCATCCGGAGGCCCGAAAAAGGCCGGAAAGGGCCGGCCAGGAAGATTCGCAGGGAAAAGCGATTTGGTGTCAGTCTGCTGCCAGGCCCGGAAAAGGGGCCATGAAGATTCACCGGAAAAGCGATTTGGTGTCAGTCTGGCAGACTGTAGACTAACACCAAATCGCTTTTCTCGGTAAAT
This sequence comes from Cibotium barometz, assembly GCF_041138505.1. Classification (NCBI taxonomy): domain Eukaryota; kingdom Viridiplantae; phylum Streptophyta; class Polypodiopsida; order Cyatheales; family Cibotiaceae; genus Cibotium; species Cibotium barometz. The sequence continues at coordinate 4,636,596 of NC_141089.1, read as the reverse complement.
CTTCCTGGCCGGCCCTTTTCGGCCATTTTCGGGCCTCCGAATGCCCGTTTTCAGCGCTTCCGGTGTCGTTTTTGGGGTTTTGGACCGCTCTGGGCGCGTCGGCGATGTCCGAATCACCAAATTTTGCATTGCAAATCTTGCACCGAAGATGACAATATCGATTATAATAAATGAAAAAGATATCTTCATTCAATGCAAACTCGCCGTTCTCTATATCTGAATATGACTTTTATTCTTTTTTCCTCCTATTTATTATTTCCTCCAACGCTACGTTGGCCCTCCATTGATTGGTCGAGCGCTATTTTTCCTAAACCCTAAACGGCCCCAAAATGAGTTCTGATTTTTCCTAATGGCATGCCTCAAGAGTTTTCTTCCAAATCCTACTCTTGAAGGTGTTGAATCATCCTTGTTTGAATTAGAGGATAAGAAGCTAAAAGTTACCCAACAAAGCTTAACAAACAGTAGGGAGACTGCTTTCTTTAACAAGTCCAATGTCAAATGTAATGTCCCAAAAAACCCCACATTGATGTTGTTGAGGTTCAGCTAAGTTTTAGCAAAATGATATTCAAATTTTGCACCATTGGTAGGGTCCGAAGACTCGAGTCATCTTTCTAAAGTGTCCTTGGGTTGCTGATGATTAGGAACTTTCCATCACAATCGTTTGGGACCATCACCATCGCCTAATCTCTTGAAAGGGGGGCCTCCACAAACCTCATCCATTCACTCCATGGCTCATTGCTCACATGGCCTCCAAAAATGGGCATGCTCAAGGATCTCCCAAAACAAGTAACACAAGACTTGGCCTCTTAATCTTTTTCTTTTAGCTTCAGAAAGATGGCCTCTTAATCTTTTTCTTTTAGCCTTTAATAATTCTTTTAACCTTTAATTATTCTTCTCTTTAATTTGTCCATCTTTTTGGTCTCTTCCAAGTTCCTTATTAAGATATAAAATGTCATTTTCTTATCCTTCGATCATTCCATGATATGGCCTATTAATGTATTCAATAAAAGGGGTGTCTAAGTTTTTTATGTGATTAGTGTTTATAGTGCTAGAGGTATCCATTTTCAATTCCTTATGCCTAGTCCAACAGTGAGTTTATGTGTGTAGGGAATATGTTTTGGTGGTGTCAAGAAAATATTAAAAGATGAATTTTTGTGCATCTTCAAAAGAACATGTTGACTTGATCCAATGAATAGTTGTATCCCTCCTTACCACATTTTCAATCTGTTCTTGCACCATTTTAATAAATATTTGAAACTTGATTAGGAGAAGGACCATTCTAAAACTGTGCACTCTCCAAAACAACTGCATACAATCGCGTAGCAACTTAAAAACTTGCATCTCTCTTACTCACGTAATTATCCTTACATTAACCTGAGAAGAAGTTAGGGCCAAGATGGTCATTAAAATTCATATGGAATTTGCATTAACTTTTTATTTTTATAGCTATTACGCCATTGTGGTGGACTATCTTACCCATGCCAATTAACACAACCTCCTAGAGTCCCATGATGTGGTGTTAAATTCATTTGATAATTGATAGCCTTCTTGTCCTATGTGTGGAGAGACAACAACAAAATGACCTCCTTATGGATGTTTGGTGTACCAAGGGTTTTGCTATGGTAGCATTGCATGTATAGACTCATTAATGCATAAAGTTAGATATGATGCCTCAACCTTTACATTACATAAACACCATGAGTATCATGTATATAAAAAAAATCTTACTACAAGTTTTTGGAAGCATAATTATATGCACATGATCTTTTATGGTTGTAGCTTTCTTTATGGTCATAAATCTTTTGACATTGGTTAACTCAAATGTGGATTGGTTGACACTAGTTTCACATGGATTTACAGTGCTAGAAGAAGACAAAGAACAAGGGATTTGTGTTACAATTGACAAAGGTAGAGGTGAGGAAACTCGAGAAGAGTAAATTCTAGAGAAAAAAAGAGGAACCCATGAAAAGGGAGAGATTAAGCATTAGGATCTCATGTCTGCTTCCAAAGGGATAGCTTTAAAAGGGTACTTTTCATAGAAGTGCCTCTTGGATGGAGAGTATTTGTAATATATTCACAATAAATAAGACATAACATATAAGAGTATTTGTAATATGTTCACAATAAATAAGGCATAACATATAAGAGTATTTGTAATATGTTCACAATAAATAAATAACATATAAGAGTATTTGTAATATGTTCACAATATATAAGGCACAACATGTCGGCTTCAATTTGCAACCAAGTATGCATGAATCTTCTCTTACGATGCTCTAGGAGCCTGCTTAAGGCCATAAAGAACCTTTTTCAACCTACATACTTTAGACTCTTCTCCTTTCATAGAAAAACCAGGAGCCTACGATACATACACCTCCTCATGTAAATCACCATTCAAGAATGCAGTCTTAATGTCCAACTGATGTACATTCCACCCATGATGTGCTGCCAAAGCAATGAGACACCTAATGGTAGTCATACGAGATATGGTTGCAAAGGTCTCATCACATAATCAATGCCCTTTTGCTAGGCATACCCCTTTGCAACAACTTTGGCCTTTTGCTAGGTATACCCCTTTGCAACAACTTTGGCCTTGTAGTAATCAATGCTACCATCTACTTTGTGTTTTAACTTGTAAACCCACTTAGTACCAATGGCCTTCTTGCCACCATAAGGTAGATCTGTCAAATACCAGGTGTCATTCTAGAGTATAGAGTTATACTCATCCTGCATAGCATGCATCCATCATGTGCTTCCTCAAAGGAAACAGGATCCTCCTCATTACATAAAGTAGAAATGAGAACATGATCCACATGAGAATAATCTGCATGATGAGAACTTGCACGAGTTCTGCTAGGTAAAGGAGCTGCCAACTTGCTATCCCTCAATGTTGCACAAGCCATTTTGGCATATGCCTAGATTCTTCTATGGATGCTCTCTCCTCATCCACTACAACCTCAATAATTGCCTCGTCAAAAGGCTGATTTGTAGGCTGATTTTGCACCTGCAAAGTCTGAACTTCGGCACTTGGTTGAGCATTCAATTTCTCTACATATGGTTGCCCTCCATTTAACAAAGATAGGAGCGAATCAAACATGTCTTGTGAGCATACATTCTACTCTGTTTTGCATGAAAGCATGGGCTGAACTCAGTTTTTGACAAAAACAACATCTCTACTTACCAAAATCCGCTTTGAGGCCGGATGGTAGAGTCTATATCCCTTGCTTTTTGAACTTTATCCCACAAATATGCATTTAACTACCTTATCATCAAGCTTATTGTGTTGTTGCTCACGCACATGAGCATAAGTAGCAAGACAACCAAAAACACGCAAATGAGCCACATAAGGCTTCCTGCCATGCCAAGCTTCATAAAGGAGTTTAAGACTGCAAGGCCTTGGTAGGATTTGTTCAACACATAGTTTGCGCACATAGTTGCCTCTAACCAAAAACCATGAGGTAGATCTTGGGCTTTCACCATACATCATGCCATCTCCATGAGAGACCAATTCTTCCTCTCAGCCACACCATTTTGTTGAGGTGTGTATGGCACTGTACATTGATGCCTTATGCCTTTTTCAGCCATATATGCATAAAATTCTTTGGACATATACTCCCCCCCTCAATCTGAACAAAGGGTGCGAACTTTACATGCACATGCATTTTCAGCCATGGATACAAAGTGCCTAAAGCACATAAAAACCTCTGACTTCTGCTTTAATGGGATACACCCAGCTATATCTAGAGTAATCATCAATAAAAGTGACAAAGTAGAGATATCCCCCAATAGATGGTGTCCTCATAGGACCACATACATCACTATGTATAAGCTAAAATATCTTACAGTTCTCACAAATCCATCTTTTGGAAATGATGCCCGATGCATTTTACCAAGAATACACCCCTCACATACATGTCTAGTAGGGGTCTCAAGGGTTGGCAACTCAAACACCATATCATGCCTTTAAAGGCGTAACAAACTGCCATAATTCAGATGGCCAAATCATGCATGCCATAATTCTGCATCACTCATAGCACGAGTCGTAGAGACTAAGCAAGCATCATGCTGCAACTTTTTAAATATAACTCAACATCATCCAATACATCATCAAACGTGAGAGAACAGCAACAAGTGTATCATTACTTATCAATGATCAAACAAAAACAGAATATATCAAACAATATTACTGAACTCAACATCATGCAATACATTATCGAACGTGAGACAACCGCAACAAGTGCATTATTACTTACGAAGTGTATACATTATCGAATGAGAGAGAGAGAGAGAGAGAGGGGGGGAGGAAGAGAGAGAGGTGTGACAGATAGAGAGAGGAAAAATTAAATGACATTTTTTATAGTTTTTTGAGTTCCTAAAGAGAGAAATAATGTTTTGTAATCCTAAAGCACTCCTCATCTACACACCTATCGCGATAGAGAGAGATGTGAAGTGTATCATGAGAGAGAGAGAGAGAGAGAGAGAGAGAGAGAGAGAGAGAGAGAGAGAGAGAGAGTTGTGAAGTGTATCATTGCGAGAGAGAGAGAGAGAGAGAGAGGAGAGGAAGAGAGAGTTGTGAGTGACAGATAGAGAGAAGAAACATTAGATGACATTTTTAATGTTTTTGTGAGTTCCTAAAGAGGAAAATAATGTACTGTTTTAATTTTTAAGTAAATAGAGGGAGAAAAAAGAAATTATTAAGAATTATGTATATTTTAAGAGAAATTAAAAAAAAACATTATCTACACATCTATCGTGTTGTGAAGTGAATCATGAGAGAGATAGAGAAAGAGTTGTGAAGTGTATCATGAGAGAGAGAGAGGGGGGTAAGAAGAGAGAGATATTCATATTTTTTGAGTTACGAATCACGATATTATAAAATAAAACGTTTAGACAATATGATGTAAACTTTGATCCATGAAATACTCATGCCACGTTAGCAACCAAGTATCGCATGGATCAAACACAATAAAAACAATACAAGTCAAATCAAACAAATTTACGACATTTATTCGACCGCGTTAACGATCATATGCCGTAATATGCAAGCAAATTTACGACACTTTTTCGACCGCGTTAACGATCAAATGCCACAATATGCAAAAAACAATTTATGCACTAGCGGACGACACCAACTTGCCGCGTTAACGACAAAATGCCGCCCGATTCTATGGGAATACAAATAGGATACGAACATACACTGGCCGCGTTACTGACCATATGTCCGCATTTGACAAAGGGAAGGGAAGGGAAGGTGACATCGCCATAACGATACTATGCTTGCTGCGTTACCGACTAGTACCGCTACGACGTGCCATACTTACCATAGGACACAGACTAGCTGCGTTACCGACTAAGTGCCCCAGGGTAAGCACCATTCCGAAGAATGGCCTTACACACACACCAGTCGTGTGGCGGGCCACCCACATCCTGCCGCGCATTGCGATAATGGGCGGCTGCCCGCACGAACTCACCCACACACACATCCCTCGTGTGGCGGACCGCCCACATCCTGCCGCGCATTGCGACAGTGGGCGGCTGCCCGCACGAACACACCCACATACACACACACACACACAAGTTTCATTACCTGTGTATGCTGTCAGCAATGAACTCCCAAAGGGTCCCCCGGGCCCATATATATAGGAAATTGTACCCCGCCGGGCTACGTGACGACCCCGCAGGGACCCGCCGGGTTTTGCTTTATCCCGGCGGGCCCGCCGGGTATAGCAGAGGCCCGGCGGGATTTTATCCGGTTACCAGGTCGCTTGCCACCGGCTTTTTTGAGAACATGTTAACATGTGAACATGTTAATAACATGTTAACACATGTTATTAACAAAAAAAATTTTGTGATCACGTGAATATAAAATCAGAGCTCCTGGATTTTGATTGATTTTGTGTTGCGTAGTCACTACATAGATTATGTCTGCACAATCTATGTTATTTGATTGACCATTGGTGGTTGTCTACTATGTCAAGTAGGATGCTGATCCGAAGTGATCAGATGGGTCTCTTGACATGGATATAAGAGTTTTAAGGTTGAACATGATAATTCAAAGAAAACTCTAAATTTTGTGTTGCGTAGTCACTACATAGATTATGTCTGCACAATCTATGTTATTTGATTGACCATTGGTGGTTGTCTACTATGTCAAGTAGGATGCTGATCCAAAGTGATCAGATGGGTCTCTTGACATGGATATAAGAGTTTTAAGGTTGAACATGATAATTCAAAGAAAACTCTAAATTTGGAGTTGATAAGAGATTAGAGGCAAACCGTAGTAGACTTGGTAATAATTCAGAGTGATTACACTAAGAAAATCTTGACCTTGATGCTAGCATGGATTGCTCAGCAGTTATCTTAATCATTCAAAATACTTAGGCATGATATTGTTGCATGTGTGCACACTTTCCAGAAATTATCATCGCCTCCCTTGGCAAAAGGTGTGCTAATCTGGATAGATGAGCGGAGGTTTTTTGCGATAAAAAGAGTGAGCACTAATCCGGAGTAATCAAACGAATCTATTGGGTTATGTACTGAGACGGAGTGCTCAAGGGTGGTTGGACCCTTCATGCCCACTTGACCTTGTGTCAAATGGGGGTGATAAAAGTTATCGAGAGAAAAAAGTGAGTATATTTTAATCGATATAGGGTGACGACTTCCAATATCTCAAATTTTATGGAAAGTCACATACCTCAGATGCTTGATATTCTAGATAAAGCCCTGACCTTGTCAATTTGCATGGCCAAATTGCCAAGAGTGTTCAATGTGGATTTTGGGTAGACGTGGAAGTGTTTTCATGCTATGCTCAGGCATGGCACTTGGCCATGAGGTGGATCCACAAAATACTTGGGACAAGTTCTTGAAGGATTTTGCTATTTTTATTCACACTGAAAGTTGAATCTAAGGCTACTATCACGGCCTAGGAGGACTCATAACTAGATACTGAACTATAGAGTCCATAGATCGATATAGTTGTTGATTAGATGTCTTTGGATCCACAACAATTGGGTGTTGGAATGCCCCAAACTTTGTGCCATAGTGCCGAAGGTTTTAGGCCAATCTAGATGAGCACTTTGTATGAAGTGGCTCTAGCATCTTGTAAAAGATGGCTATATAAATATTCTAACTTGAGAAGAGTCCCAAGTGAAATCTCATTGGGTCCCTCTTATTTCATATGAGATTGTACCCCCTCATGAGCACTTTGTGCCCCTTTGTTTTGGGGGTTTGGTTCATGGGTATAGGGTTACTCATAGAGGAGTACGGAGTTACTCAACCAAATGGAAAGATTTGGCGTTTTGATAAACAAAGTAAAGTGGATGTTATTCCTCTTTATTTCGGCAAGAAAAAAAAAACTTGTACATATTTGTGTTTTGTAATATGTTTATGAAGTGCATGCAAAGACCATTATTCTTTGTTGATCATCGACGATTAAAGTTGGGTAGTATATTGCCATCTCAGGAAGGTAGTGCATTGCCACTATAATGATGAGGCAACAAAGATTTGTTATACACTATACTTCATAATGGTATTCAACATAAATTGGATGTTGTGTTATTGATGTCAAAGCAGTCTCAAAGTACAGAGATTTATTTTGTTTATCTATCAGTGTAAGGTGTGTTGAAGGCATACCTAATCCACATATCGTAGCAAATGTATATACAAACTGGGTAAGCAATAAATAATTTCTCATTTATTACTGTATAGTAAATCATTTCCCAGAATTGAAATGGTTTACGATATTGTTTTACCTAGTAGAGATGTCCAGTGAGACCATACTTGTAAAGGTATGTCTAGATGGTGCTATTAGCTTTTGGATGTGACCATAGATAACCCATAAACAAGTCTGTAGAGACATGGTTGTCTGTAGAGACATAGATATGTATTTCCAAGCAACCAAAGTGGTTTCCAGAGAATCAATTTTGAGAGCCATTGAGGGTTCTACTTTACCATTGGGGCCTAACAAAGGACTTGACGTTTCATTGGGCTCACTAGAGGTACAGTGAAAATCCATCATAGAAGGCTAAAAATCTTTTTTTTTTCTACATCATACTTCTTCCAAGTATTTGTTTCATGGGTTCAACATATATTCTATAGAGGATGTATACATAGAGTTTTTGAGCACAAATAATAATCATTGAAGTTTTAATTACCAAATCATTCTTTGATCTATTAGCAAAAAATACCTCTGTTAATAGTGTAATTAGTGCTAATTATTGATGTTTTAATTAACAAATCCTTATTTACTCTATTAGCAAAAAACACCTCTGTTAATAGTGCAATTAGTGCTAATTACACTCAATTTTGAGAGCCATTAAGGGTTCTACTTTACCATTGGGGTGTTGCTACACACTTATGCATGATCAAAATCAGATTTTCCCTTGGTTTAGCACCCCAATTTACTCTCCCAATCAAGATATTTTCTAATTTACAATTTTTTGAATTTGGGAAGTATTAACCACATCAAATGCATATCTTCACTTTTGTAAGGGACTAGACACTGGCTTTAGGTAACCCCATTGAGCTTGTGGTCACACCACCCAACCACAGAGGAATGTGGATAAGTGTCCACACTGCCGAGCTTATATAGTGGCTTACCTACCCACACTAGCTCGACCGCCCATAGTCCTCTGACCTGGGTGCCTCACCCCTGAACCCCAAACACACTTACCACATGCGCTCCAGCGTGTGGACACCATGTCTGGTCGAGCTCTGCCACCGCTATATGGGTGGCTCACACATGCCATTACAAGCTACATGACATTATCCCCCCCACCCTTCTAAAGAGTTTTTATCCGCAAACTGGGGAAAGTTGTTGGTAAGCATATATAGTTGTTCTCACTTGAGACATTTTCTAGTTTATCCTTTCACTTTTATTGATACACAGTAAACCTCGTGTTTTGATCTCTCAACCAGACCTTCAAGGCAACCTACGTGCCTTGGTTTTTTCATGCCACTAGCACAAAAATTAGATGTACTTGAGATCTCTCCGAGAACTCAAGTTTGTGACTACGCTACCAACCATTTATAGACTACGCTACTAAATATTTGTAGACTATGCTATCAACTTGTTGACTCTTCTCTTTGCATAGCTTTACAGCCATAGGAGATCTAGAATAGAGTCCATAAAACAATGTAAATGGAGCATATCTAGTCATGAACAATAAAAAACAGATTCCAAAGGTGAGAGGTACTCCTCTCCACTAGATTATTCCTCTATGCAAAAGCATATGCTCTAGAATAGTATTGGGTTTTCAGTTTGACCACCATCAATCTATGGATGGTTTGACCACCATCAATCTACGGATGTTTGACCTCACTCTTACTTAGAGTGATATTTAACCTTTGAAGATTTTCCTTCAAAGATGACTATCAAACTTTCTATCTCTACACCACTATATCTGCGAGTGGGCAGGCCATATAGCTTGTAGAGATGTTTGATATTAAAGAGCCTAGCAAGCTCAGATGTTTTCACATCTTTTTAGTTGGAAGAAACTTTGTCAACCTATTTACTCTTCCCTTCAAGAAGAGTTTTTGTCCACGAAAACAGTTCAAAAAGTTATAAACAAGTGTCTATGTGTAGACCATATGGTCATCTACACATGTAACTTCCTTAAGTACTACAACAAGGAGAGCAAGACACACAACACATATTTTCCTTAAGTACTACAACCAAGGAAACATGCAACATTCGTGTTTCATTTGGAACATCAATCCATATTTACCACTTGTAACTATGAAAGATGTCAGTAAAACACAAACTACTAAGGTATTGAATAACATCATGCTTTTAGTATACGCCAGAAGTTCTCAAATCCTCAAGAACTTCATAATGAATGTGCTTTGACATTTAAGGAATTCCTTTGCATGTTCTATGACATCAAAGATTTTTTTCTCTTGTGGTTTAAAACCACATGGACTTTATTTCAACAAATTTATGCAACTGTTACAAGTCTTTAGCAAATTGTTCTATAATGTGGTAAAGTTAATTGACCTTACACAGTCTAGGGAAGCTTCACTTTCCTCTCTCCAAAAGTTCTTGCGTTCTTCCAAGAATAGTTTACAAATTTTGCAATGAAGATGATTTCCACATAGACCGTCTATGTGATGTACAGTACCTACGCACTACTAGAAAATCAAGAGTAACATGCACTAATCCCAGCCCATAAGTAGATACATGCTTATCCACATGTCGTTGCTAACAGAGCGAAGAATGATTTGTTAATTAAAACTTCAATGATTATTGTTTGTGCTCAAAAACTCTATGTATACATCGTGTTAAACCCATGAAGCAAATACTTGCAAGAAGCATGATGCAGAAAAAAAAGAGATTTTTAGCATTCTATGTTGGATTTTCATTGTACCTCTAGTGAGCCCAATGAAACGTCAAGTCCTTTGTTGTGGGCATCTTAAAATAAATTATAATAAATATCTTTAAGGCCTCATTGCTTGGTGTACAAATTCAGTGTATACACCCATGTCTCACTTTTGGACAAGTGGACATTACTCGTAAATTGTTTATACTTTAACTCTATAATATCTTCCCCACATCCCAAATTCATATAACGTAAAGAAATACTTGATTTATTAAGTATTTGTTAAATTGATAATATTATCTTTAAAACTTTATAGAATGGAAGAACATATATTATGTTGTAAACCTCATCTCAAGCACTTAAATCCTAAGGTATGGCAGAGTGTATCTTATTTTGTAAACCTCATCTCAAGAACTAAATCGCTAATTTTATATTGATAAAGTGGCAAGAAGGTAGTCAATATGTGGTCCTAAGGTTAAATTTAAGTTTAACTGTCAGATTTTTCAAGATCTTCATTAGATTTTCTTTTAGAGTGTTAAAAGAGTGGTATAAAAATTAAATTAGATTAAGTAATGAATTTTTGTAGAGCTTAAAGATTTTCCCACTATGAATTATGAAAAACAATTCAATTGATTTTGGGCAAGGGAAGTTTTAATTTACTCTTCCCAAGTGAATTTATGAAAAATAATTCAGTTGATTTTCGGCAAGGGAAGTTCTAATTTCACTCTTCCCAAGTGAAAAATGTTTTTATTGTGTTTACTCTTCCCCTCTAAGTCTAAAATTAAACCAAGCCTAATTAGCCTTGGTAATCTAGGTTTGGTGGTGCACCAAGCCTAGAGGTATGCCCTCGGGTGTGGGCCTATGTGGTTGACACATCATCTACATGTGTTATACCATATCATCATCACTAAGCACCCCTCTAGGGAATGTCCACGTTATCAGCACATCACATCCCCCTGCCACCTCTATACTCCACATCAACACTAGTCAACCCTTTAACTTGCCAACCTCTTCCTAGTTAACACTATTGTCACATCATTCTAACACCTTTGCATGCCACCTCATGTTTGCTTACATAGCATGCCACCTCTCATGGTGATATGTCACATCACCAATCCATGTCATTAGACCATCCATTATGTGGATATGCCACATCATCTAGAGGTGCATGTGTACACAAGTCACCTAATCTACCACGTCACACATGAGCCACGTAATCTACCATGTTACCACTGGATCATCATGTATCATCATGGCTCCCTATCATCAGTTTCATGCATGGATACATTCATATATATTTATCACATATATGTAAATAATTAAATTATAAAAAATATAAATAATCAATCTGCATTATATAAACATAAATATCATATATAGTAATATGATGAATTTAAAAATAAATAAATAAATAATCAATTAATTAATTATTTTTAAGTATTCTATATAAAATTAATTTTTATAAATGAATTAATATAAATTATGAAATTAAATATATTATTATCTATTCATATATAATTATCTCCAAAAATAATCAAGATATGAAGTTTATTTAAATTTAAAATAGTAACTAAAAATAAAAAACTATAAATAGACCTTGATGCATTACGGTCCTTAGGCATTGATGCATAAGACGTTGATACATTAAGCTCCTTAGGCCTTAATGTGTAGGACTTTTATGCATTCACGTCTTTCTTGGTCAACTTGCCTTGACTTTGTGGGGGCCCAAGAAGAGCCCAAATGGCCATGGAAGGTGAAACAGTCAGTCACTGTTTTTTACTCTGTCGTTATGTGAGTCGAGCCTATGCCACGGACGATGGCATAGACTCAACTATGCCCACAGACCATCATAGCCACCTTGGTCGCCCCATGTATATATGCCTTTATAGGTACATGGTCAACCCCTTCTCCACACAGTTGATTAGTCATCACACTGTGAGTTTACTCCCTAGCTTCTACTAGCACATATGTGTGTGGGGCTTTGCCATCGATTGTATCATATAAGTAATACGATATTCTTCTATATTCTTGTGCAATTCGAGTTTTAAGGTTTTGTACAATGAAAGGTCCTACTTCTTGTAAGTGTTCTCTTGCATACACTACACATTGTATCTTCTTACATAAAGAAAGCCTAAGAAAATTATAAAAGGTCATATTAGAGGAGTATCTAAAATCTAGGTGGTCACACAGTACGGGCACAGTACTCGAATAGTCCCATTTTAAAAGACTTGTTGGTAGTGTCATTAGACTCATTACAAATTGCTTGTACTTAAAATTATGGTAGGTTGTATCTTCTTACATAAGAAAGGTTGAGAAAGTGATAATATGTCCTAGAGCAGAGGGGTATGCACCTAGGCGGGGTGTATACTACAAATGCACTTTGCCTAGACCTATCATTAGCCCCCAAGGGTGGTCCGCTCGAAGTCACTTGGATAGATAACACACCCCCCACCCCCCCACCCCGAGTTGTGATTATGTGACACACCATGTTCTAGGAGGGATCTATGGTTGGAGGCATCGCAATCGCGGTAATTTTGGACCGTTGATTTGCGTTCGAAAGTGAACTTTATTCTGCTAAGAAACTAATCTTCCGATCCCCTGGTTCACCCCCCAATTCAACTCAAGTTTATTCCTCTAGCTCATTTTTTTGTCGGACAATTTTCATCTTAGTTCACCCTGAGTTCACCCGTAGTTCACTTTAGAATCCGACGGTGTAGATTCAATACTGATCGCGACGCTTCTTTCCAACCATAGATCCCTCCTAAAACATGGTGTGTCACAAAGTCACGAGGCCCTCCCACCCCATTTTTGTCTTTAGCATGGGTTTGGTCTCCACTTTTGGGACCAGTTGGAGAAAATCATCAAAATTTGACTTTTTCTTTGTGATGTGCCATCAATATGAGTATAGCGAGGTATGTTAGTGCATTATTATGGGAGATCAATTGTGCTAGGTTCAAGTCCCGCTTGTTAAATACATTGCATGCAAATTTTACACGTAAAGACACTGTCTTTAAAAATTTTACGTGCACTAATTAACAAGCTCCGGATGCATGCAATTTTTTAAAAAAAAAGTGGTGTAGTAGTGTGCATAAGAGTGCACCGTACGTTATGGGTGTGGACCGGGAAAATTCCCCGGCCAGGTGAAAAAATTTGCCGGATCGTTGCGGTCCCCGCCCTGAGGCAGCATCTCCATCTATGTTTTAGATTAAGGTTAAGATTATCATAATTAGCGTTGAGCCTCCGTGCTATAGGATGATGCTCTACGCTACAAGCTGATAGCTGCCATAGCTGCGACCTCATTCAGTGTTGCTAAGATTCAGTTACTGTGCTAGCCGTGAGATGTCTTATCAGGCGACCTTTTCTGGTTTTGCATATCAATTATAAATAAAGTAGAAGGAAAAAAGAAAAACCTTAGTTATGGAGATAATGGTGGACGTTGGCTACGTCAGAATGGAGCCACAGATCATGAAATCCATGTCAACAATTTAGATGGTTTCTTAACTTTTGGACAGGGCCGCTTGTCAAAAATCAACCCTGGTGATAACCCTAGGTCAGACCGCTTATTTCTATTCTCTAGCTTACCACGACAATTGCGTTGACTCGTCTTTTTAAAGTCTCCATTCCACGAGCCAAGAAAAAGTCAATGTTTTCTTCTTCTCCAAGGCTGCATTGGCCATGCGCTGACTCAACATGGGCCATATGTTCAGATAGCCTGTTTTTGGAGACTCTCTAAAACCCTCGAAAGCTATTGACTTCAAGTAAGAGATAATGTGATACCGCAACATCCTTAACAATCTTTACATTGTAAAGCATGCATCCTCCTTTGAGTAGTTTTTTAGTGCTTGATGACATTCTATGGTAATTTGAGCTTTGTTACAATTCCTACAAGTTGTTTTCCTCTTTAATTGATTTATTTCTTCAAGAATTTTCATGTCTTCCAACACGTATTATCATGTATAAAGCATGCACTTGCCATTAAGAATTTTTTGGACCCAAAAAGGGCCTCCTATAAGGATTCCTAATTGTAAGGGATTAGAGCTTAAAAAGCTAGGCTTAAGGGAGACAAAGGCTATGATGACCCCTATTTTTTGCCTTGCCACATCAGCCATACTCCCCTAGTTTCACTTTTTAAAGGGAATATTCTCATACTCTCTTTCTTACTTTTTGACTTTTCTCATACTTTCTCTTTTACTTTTTGAATTTTTTATCTTCACTCTCTAAAATTGAATCTTTCTTGTCAGTTTGAAATCTCCTTTCTCATTAACTCCTACCATATCTCTCTTCCACATCAGCAAAACATTCTCGTATTTAGATGGGCCCCAAAAAGTTAAAAAAATTATTTTTTATTTTTTTACATTTTGAGGTGAAAAAACACCACCCAACCAATATGTATGATGGAAATAATTTTTTTCCTCGAAAAAGCTTATAATTCAAGGGTCACGTCATAAGCCTGTCAAGAGCCAGTACATCCATAACTAACTGTCAGGTCCCCACAACCCCATAAACATAACTAACTGTCAGGAACCACTACATCCATGAGATCCCGAAATTGTGGGGACCCAAAAAAAAATTTAATTTTTCTCATAAATGTAATTTATTGATGAAAAACTCCATGTTAGTATATTTGTATATCAAAAATATCATTTTCTACTTAGAAAAACGGATTTGTGTTAACAGTCTCTCTCACTCACTCCCTCTCTCCCTCTCTCTCTCTCTCTCTCTCTCTCTCCCCCCCTCTGAGGATCTCTCTGCTTTAGCTTCTTTCTCTGCTTAGCTATGGAACCTTTGCAAGCTGTGTGTGTAGCTCCTTGTGAAGCTAGAAAATGGAAGATTGATTTACACATTCGTATTCCTGAAGAGTATGGCAGCTCTAAAAAAACCCATCCTACTGATACACAATCTATCCAAGCTCGTAGGATAGCTAAGGAGAAAAATATAGATCTTTGAGTTGATGGGCATCTCTATCCAATTGACCCTCCATTAAGAGCAAACCCTCCTTTTCGCAATTTATCATCTTTTATGCAATTTGTTGGTGAAGGAGAGCTTGGCTTGTTAGGATACTGCAGAAGATTAACTACAAGTGGAGCTTGGCAAACCCATATTCTCCAATCTCAATTGCAAACATCACAATTCAACCTTTTACAATGTCAAGAAGGACTTAAAACATCATCAGTGAGTAAGTAGGCCTCTGGTATGTCATACGAGGTTGCTCAAAAGGTCTCCACCCATGACTGGATCAAAGGCAAGGAGATTTTTGGAGAAGCCAACAAACATAGAGAAATTCTCAAAGAAGACTTGGGGACTCTGGAGAGACCTGTGTGCAATCACCACAAATGTAGGTTGTCCAATGCCAGCTCTTGTAAATATGCGCAAACAGCTTTGGATAAATTTCAATAACATGGTTCGCATTATGAATCAAAGTAGCACAACTGCCCAAGAACGAGCATCATTCCAATAACATATCATAGAATTCACCAAAAGTGTGCTAGGTACTTGGGGAGAGAGTAAAGTAACACACAATATGATAAGTTGTATAGTAAAAAAATAAACTGGTGTTTTAACCTTGACTTTTTCTAATTAAATTCTATTGTCATGTGTACAGCACATAGTTTATGCGCATGGTGCATATTTCATGAAGTATGGATCGCTCGACATGTGGAGTACCCAAGGGATGGAGAAATCACATTATAAAGCAAGAGGGGTTTATTTCAAAAATACAAGACATGGAGGTGGAGCTTCTGTAGGAGGAACACGTACAAACTATCTACAAGAGATATTCAATTGGTTTTATCGCACAACCTTTGGAAGGGTATTAGTTAGGGAGCGGCCCCAACAATCTAAGCTTGCGCAAGAGGCACACAAGGCTGCAAAAAGTCATGCTCGGCTTGAATGGTTGCAAACCAATGCTCCCCATAGGCATGGTACTTGGCGTGCACGAATGAGGAGACAAGGGAGGCGTTGGGTTGTGCACGCACCAGCATAAATCTAGATGTAATAAGGCTAAGAAAATAAGTTTAGTTAGGTTTTTTTTTTGCCCTTCTCTCACTTCATTTTCATTTCACTTTTTTAGAGAGCTTGAGCTCAAGATCTATGTAGACACCCACGTAAAGACACCAGCACATCACCATGTTAGCATAGTTGTACATGGATATGGCACGCACCAAGAACACCGCACGTGTTACCATGCCTTCACAAAACACAGTGCAAGGCACCCAACGACCACATACTGGCGACACCACGGAAGAGAGTGACCCCTTGGATTCTAGGACACGCCCAATGGGATCACCAGAGTCCAACCCTCCTCCCACAGCAACACCAACGCACACACATGCTGGCCCTTCTAATGGGAGCAAGCATGTGAAGAAGACCCCACATTAGTGCAGCCACCCCAGAGATCAAGACAGAGAGGCCGATGATGAGCAGTTCGACTGGGTTGGTGAAAACATTCCTACATTGCGCAGCACCATAGGTGGCAAGACCCTACTACCAGAATAGGGTCCCCTACCTACCCGGGAGGAGCTTGATACACAGGTACCACAGCAACAGGAGGAGAAGGATTTAGACTATGAGAGAGACCAAGAGGAGATTCCTGCAACAAGTGCGCGCAAGCGTAGAAAAGTGAAGCTCTTCAAGCCAAGTCCCAACCTCGCCAACGCACTAACACAACACAGAGAGCTCCAAGGAGAAGGATGCGCCAAGGGCATAGGGCTCTACAAGAAATCAAGTTTTATCAGAGGAACACTGAGTTGCTGATAAGAAGAGTCCCTTTTGCTCGCACAGTGAAGGAGATTCTCCAACGATATAGAACAAAGTTCCGTGTGCAGGGGATTTCCCTTTGAAGCATTGCCCAAGGCTTACCTTGTTGGACTTTTTGAAGACACCAACCTCCTTGCAATACATGCAAAGAGGATTACCATATCTGCCAAGGACATGCAACTAGCTCGGCGCATTCGAGAAGGCGAGCGAGACACGATCTAGAGATCTTAGATGTTAACCTTTTTATTTACGCAACTTTTATTTCAAACTCCCCTTTGTAAACAAGCCTATGTGGGTTTCATTTGTAACCTTCTGATAGTTAAAATTTTAAGTTTCTCTTACAATGTCTCAGTGTCATCATGTTTGTTTAACATGGAGTGTCTATCATGTGCCAGTTTGTCACCCAAGGCATCAAAAATGCTCCTGGAGGACTGAGGAAGCTGTGCCAGAATAGTGCGAATTTGACCTCTGCAAACAGCGACGCAGGCTCAAAATTCGCATTGTTCTGGCACTTCTCCCCTAGCCACTCAGGATCATTTCTGATACATTTATAATGAAGTTGAGCACACTAATTGTGAGAAACAGCAGTTTATAAGATAAAAATACCTTTAATCATGTGTAAAAATATAGTGTTTATCATCCAATGCATGAGAATTACCCTTGGAGGACTGGGAAAGCTATGCCAGAAGAGTGCAAATTTAAGCTCTGCAATGGCGATGCAGGCTCAAAATTCGCTGCTCTCCTAGCCACTCAGGATCATTTCTGATGCATTTATAATAATGAAGTTGAGTACACTAATTATGAGAAACAATAGTTTATAAGATAAAAACAGCTTTAATCATGTGTAAAATTACATTGTTTGTCATCCAATGCATTAGAATTGCTCCTAGAGAACTAGGGAAGCTATGCCGCCAGAACAGTGCGAATTTAGGCTCTGCAGGCAGCCGGCGGTGCAGGCTCAAAATTCACACTGTTCTAGCATTGCTCCCCCAGCCACTCAGGATCATTTCTGATGCATTTATAATGAGGTTGAGTACACTAATTGTGAGAAACAATAGTTCATAAGATAAAAACAGCTTTAATCATGTGTAAAATTACATTGTTTGTCATCTAATGCATCAGAATTGCTCCTGGAGTACTGGAGAAGCTATGCTAGAACAGTGCGAATTTAGGCTCTGCAGAGCGGCAGTGCACACGCTCAAAATTCGCACCGTTCTGGCACTGCTCCCCCAACCACTCAGGATCATTTCTGATGCATTTAATGAAGTTGAGTACATTAACTATAAAAACAGTAATTTATAAAATAAAAATACCTTTAATCATGTGTAAAAATACATTA
Organism: Cibotium barometz; assembly: GCF_041138505.1. Taxonomy (NCBI): domain Eukaryota; kingdom Viridiplantae; phylum Streptophyta; class Polypodiopsida; order Cyatheales; family Cibotiaceae; genus Cibotium; species Cibotium barometz. The sequence goes on along the minus strand of NC_141089.1, from coordinate 4,618,185 downwards.
TTTATCATTCAATGCATCAGAATTGCTCCTGGAGGGCTGGGGAAGCTATGCCAGAACAGTGCGAATTTGGGCTCTACAGCAGCGGTGCAAGCTCAAAATTTGCACTGTTCTGGCACTGCTCTCCCAGCCACTCAGAATCATTTCTGATGCATTTATCATCAAGTTGAGTACATTGATTATGAGAAACAGTAATTTACAAGATAAAAATACCTTTAATCATGTGCAAAAATACATTATTTGTCATCCAATGCATCAAAATTGCTCCTGAAGGGCTGGGGAAGCTGTGCCAAAATAGTGCGAATTTGGGCTCTACATCAGTGGTGCAAGCTCAAAATTCGCACTGTTCTGGCACTGCTCCCCTAGGCTCCCAGGATTATTTCTAATGCATTCACAAAAACATTGATGGTACAAACTAGAAAAAACAATGATATACTTGATGAAAATAAGTTTGCAAATATTGTATTGTATTCATAATAAGAAGTGATACATCATCTTTACAAAAGCTTTCTTACAATATTGAGCTTCCTTCTCTTGTTATTGGGCAGAGTGTACTCAAGGAGTGATTGGACTATTTCTTGGAGGATCCTCTATGCCTATGCTTTTGGCTATACCTATACGAGCAAGACGCTTGCTCCTAAATCCAAAACCAAAAACATCGAAGGCAAGGGATTTTTTAATCAGAACTATACATTTGGTGCATTCAAGGCGCTGTAGAGGCGGGCATATTGTTGAATGTACTTAAGCAGCTCAACAACAGGCACCCATCGATCATTGGGACAATGGGGAAAGGAGATGGAGTGGGGAGCCAAGTATTGCTCCATGTATGCAATCTGCGTCTCATAATATTGGGACGCAAGGGCGAGCGACTTTTCAAAGTTGACTTCACGAGAGAACATGACAAAGAGCTCGCTCTTGCCCGTCCACGGGATGGTGGAGAGGAACTCACAGAAGTTGTCAAAGTGGGTAGCTGTGTGAATGCAAAGAGATAGTGTGAGCTCGTGCTTGGTTTCTATCGCGTGAAAACGAGAAAGAAGGCACCTTTGGCTATTTATAGTTAAAATTTAAAGTTTGGCCTTTTCACTAGACCGCTAGACAAAAAAAAATACAATTTGTAAAAATATTAAGATTTCAATTAAATAAAGATTGGTTAAAAAAGAGCATGCTACAAAATTACAAGCATGTCACTTAATCTAAAATTGTTATAATGTCTTCATTTTTTGCCCCTCTTGTGACATTTACTTCATGTTGATCTCCATCTCCTTGTTGACATCTCCTTGAAAGCTTGTCATTGCCTTCACCTCGATCCTGAAACTCTTGCCCCTCACGTGCATCAAAATAGAGGCTATTTTCCCATATACTCAGTTCATCTTCAAGCTCTTCCACATGCCTACTATGTGTTGGTAGGACTATGCACCTTGCTGCTGAAAATTCAAGGTCCCCCATTTGCCATGGTTCTGAGACCATGGTTGTCCCCTCCTTACGCTTCCCAATCTGTAAAAATATAGAAAGTGGCACAATAACCAGAAAGTGTAAGGGTTAATTCTAGACATGTAGTGGAATCAGATATACCTTTCTTCTCATCAACTTGAAACTTGACTCTTCCACATTGTCAAAGCCCATGATGCTAAAGTGTTGACGCAGGTCTGCCAGGCTCCAATGCTTGCTTGCTGCCACTCGCTCAATCCATCCATTTTGCATCATCACAGCTACCTCAATAGGCATAATTTCTTCTTCTGAGGCTTGAAGTGGGATCCATGTCCCGTGCTTTTGCATCCATCTTTAGTAGTGCAAACGCATGTACAAAATAGAGCGTGCCTTCAAGAACCTGAAAGACACTGTAGAATCTACTACATTGCACTTGTACACATCACCTTGATGTGACCCCTCATTAACCTCCCAACCCTCTCCTAGTAATCCTTGAATGAGGTCAGACTGTACCTCCTTAGAAATATACATTGTTTTTGTTTGGTGCATTGGCAAGGAATTGAACATGTGCACAAAAACATGTAAAGGACAAAACCAATTTAGCCCTACTGACCTAGATGCCTTTGAAAACTTGAGTGATGTCTTGATATCACTTACCATCTTAAACTTTAAGCATAAGATGGTCCAAGCATCAGGTTTGGGCCATTCGAGATTGTTAAGAGGGGGGGTGGGGATCTCTTCTAGTTTGCCAAATAAACCTGGTTTTTTATCTACAAAATATGAGTGAGAAAAGAAAAAGATATTGTTCTGTACAAGATCACTTGGGCTTTGAGATACAAACATTGCCTCTCCAATGGATGCATGCATAGCATAGAAAACTTCAGTGAGGCTAGAGAAAAAAATATCTGCAAAGAGACATAAGAAAATGGAGAATCATAAGAAAATTTGAAAGAAAAAATCCAATATTAGCATGTTGTTAAAGCTGTGTTTATGTTACACTGACAATTTGAAGGAAACCTTGGTCGTTGGCCTTGAATGTATAGGTCTCCAAGGGTATACACATGTTGCACTATGGCAACCAGTCCTTCCTTTCTTAGTATGCTTGAAGCCTTGTAGCCGCCCCTTCCAATGATGTAGCATATTCCCCAGTTGACGCACTCGATGTGGTCCCTTAGAGCTTGGCTGCATGTAGACCCAAGCCCCAACCTTGAATCTTGTTGGAGCCCAAACTCCATTCTCATCTCTTGTGTTATATGCAGCACAAGCTCTTCCACCTTCTCCCTAGGTCTTCTCACATTACCCTGGAAGAGGCCATGGTGGTAAGAAAAAAGAAGAGAAAAGAAAAGCTTGTTTTACAACAGAGGAGTGGAGAGGAGAGAAAGTTCAGGGTTTTCAGTGCAGCAATGGAAAGCTTAAAAGAGGGTTAGAGTTTGAGAATAGGCTTCTTGAACCTAGAGTAAACTAAAGAGGGATAGAGTTTCTGTAGCAATGGAGAGGGAGGGAGCTTAAGAGAGAGCGAGAGGGAGCTTGAGAGGGAGGGAGCTTGAGAAGGAGGGAGAGCTTGAGAGGGATGGAGTTTCTGCAGCAATGGAGAGCTTAGAAAAGAAAGAAAGAGAGAGAGGGAGCTTGAGACTGAGGGAGCTTGACAAGGAGAGAGAGCTTGAGAGGTATGGAGTTTCTGCAGCAATGGAGAGCTTAGAAGAGGAAGAAAGAGGTTCAAAATGAGTTTTCCAAACCTAGAGTATGTTGGGGGAAAGTTTGAGAGAGAAAACACACTTTTGAAAAAAAAATTAAAAATTTTTAATTTTTTGGGTTTTTAATATGCACGATTCTAGGTGGGGGGACCTCTAAGTTTGGGCCCAAGAGGTAGGGGGACAAGAGTAGTAATTAGGCCCCATTAGCAAACCAAAGCCTAGGCCCCCTAGAGTCAAAGAAGTAAAAAATGTGCACCCAGCCCTCTTCCTATTGGTCCATTCCTAATCTAAAGTTAATCCAAGAGGCCCTCTTTGGGTCCAAAAAATTCCTAATGCACTTCTCTTGGGCATTCATGTTGTGAGTGGGGATGCCATACCACATAGTCTATGGTAAATGCTTTAAGAGTAGGCTCTTATAGAGTCAAGGTTGCACTTTGCTTTTGGTTAAGTCCAGCAAAGAACTGAACTTTGTGTCGATCGATCTTGTATAAAGAATACATGCAAGATAAGAACTGGTGAGGAGTGAGGGAGGGAAGCTTGGAGGTAAGCACTAGATGGTGTAGGAAGAAGATGGTAGTGAATGGTTATAACAGAGAGGATGGATCTTTACATTTGTACCAAAGCCAAATGTCCTTTTGCTAAAATTTGGCAATCATTATGCTTGTATAACTACTTGACTTGTTTTTCTTTTTTGCAGTCACTATCTGAAGTCCATGAGAGGGATGTGCCAAAACGCCATTCTTAACTTCATTATAGTAGGCACCTTCAAATAACCACGTGATTCGTAGTTTTTTTTTCCCCCAAAGATAAGATCCTTCATTAGTCAAAAGAAACATCCACACAATGCAAACAAACCCCCTCCAAAGAGGCTAAATAAGTACAAAGAACCCTCATGAGAGATCTAGAAAAACCAAAAAAAAACATGAGGGGGTGCTCCCTCTCCAGCTTGGCCACTCTCGGAGGGAGGCTACAATGTTAGAGGGAATGGAAAAAGCAACACTAGGGACTTGTATTGACAAACCGGTCCAAGGTCCCCTAGTGAGAAAGGGACCCAATCTCCAACCGCGCTAAAGTTTGTGAGGCACAGCCATCGCCCACAAAGGGTGTGTATGATGTCCATCCTTGGAAATGGAGCGGATAGTTTTTGTTGACAGGTTGATGGATCCATCTATGGCCTTGTTGGGTCTCACCTACCAGATGTGTCACATGGCAATGCTATTGTTAACCCTTTTCCGTACACACCATAGCATAGCACTACCTACCCTCTCCACATGAAACTGCACATGCATATGTATATGCATATCAATTTGGTACACAGATTCTATATTTTAGAATATTTGGCCAACATTGAGCTCATGTGGCATTGTGCATATGGAAAGGCCCTACCTTTTCCTGTTTATAAAGAGCATGGATGAGGGAGATCACGTTCCCCTCTAGCCCAAGCTGTGGATTCTATCCTTCCATGGGTATTCCATCGACCCACAACACCCGGACTAGAGAGCACCTCACCGCTGGCTAATAGCTACTGATAAGCTCACACCTCTGACTCAAGCGGGTCCTTGTGATCAGCTGGGACTAAAACTAAGGAAGCAGGTATGGCCAAAATCCACCAGCCCCTACAACGACCAGCCACATGCCCACCACCCTCCCACCACCGTGAGACTGCGATGCACAATCAGAGGGTAATCATCCAAGGCCGAAACCTATACCAAAGCTGATGCAAGAAGTCTATGTCAGCGGCCGTTACTGGGTCAGCCAGCTGGCAAAGGCTGCTGGGGTACCATCTAGCGCCTGAAATAGAACGTTGCATCTCAGTCTAGACGAATACTGAAAGAAATGGATGCCAGGAAGCTCCGAACAGATGGTGAAGTCATGCCAACATCACTCCCCTGGGTCCCGCTAGACCCGATCTAGGGGACAGTTGCCACGCCAGGTCATGTGCAACGTCTAGAGGGGAGGGGTTGATTGTAGTTTTTGTGGAAGCCAACTACCTTCACCTATTAAGGGGAGGGGGAGGGGGGGATAGTCCTCTGAGAGGTCAGAGCTAGGTAAAAGCTGGCCCTCGTCACAAACTACGGAAGTTTAGTGGGGGAGGGATCCTCCTGGATGCTGAAGATCGCCAGAGGGATGTCGCACCAAGGGAAAGAGGCAACCCACACCAGATTGGGAAGCGAGGCTATGAGAGTGTCAAGGCTAAGGCGAGCCACCACCCCGGAGGCCTGCAAGCCTCTCCTGTTGCGCGGGAGGGGGGGCGGTGTGGAGGGTGGGACGGCCAAGACTCCACTGTCTGGGCTGGGCTAGGGCTGATAGGGCCCTAGGAGATGTGAGGACGGCCCTCAGAGGAAGTGGCCAGAGGAAAGCCAGGTGAGCTCGTCCCACATAAAGGGCTGGGATGGTAGAGAGCAGCGCAAAGCACCTCCCAACACAGAGGAGGCTGGCTGCATACTTAGTGATCGTTATTGTGTTCCTTCGTCCACACAAGCCACAGATTAATCAGCTCTCTTTGATTTTAATGAAACAAACCTTACCATGCTTGGTGTGTACTGATGAGCACTCCGTAGGCAAACCATAGACTAGGGCCTTGTGCTCTCAAGTCTAAATCATTCTCACTGTTGAACCTTAATCCCCAATGCATCCACATTGATAGCATGAATGTGCTTGGGCATATGGGATGATAAGTGCACCTTAGAAATCGGCCACTACAGCATATACAAAGTTCATGTTCCCTAATCAAATAGATTCCTTGGTCATCATCAGCTGGCCAATGGTTTACTTGCATTAACATACTGGTAATGATACTCAAATACTCTAATCACTGATTATACACGTCAAACTGTAACATGGCTGCTCAAAGAAAGCAAGAGCTGACTTCACAATTTACATTTGTAACACATGCATAAAGCATCAAATATAGAGTCATTCTAGTCGAGATATATATATTACAAAGGCATTTGTCCAGCAAGCACCACTATTGTGAACGCCCAGGTGCTGGCCCAGTGTTTTACTTGCATTAACAGACTGGTAATACTAATGATAACTGACTATAGACCTATCAAACTGCAACACAGCTGCTCAAAACAAGAGCAACGGGTGAACTAACTTCACAATACACATTTGCAACACATGCATATAGCATCAAATATAGAGTCATTCTTTGAAACTAGTCCAGATATATATATTACAAAGGCTTTTGTCCTAACCATTCAATGAGACTTGTGATGCCTGGGGCATCAGCAGAAGTGGCCATTAATATGAACATGATGTCTTGGAACTCAAATATCAGCTGTGAGCATGCTGTATTAACTGCTTTTGTAATCCTTGGGCAAACAGCAGAGAAGATTCAAGAGCTCTTCCCTTTGTCCAAGAAGCCAGCCTGTTCTCTGAACAAACTCCGGGTTCCCAGTTCATTGGAGGTAGAATCCAGCCTCAGACTCTCCCCTCACTGCAAGGACAAACTTTGGGTTTCCAATGTTTCAAGGCAGTTTCCCTGTGCAGAGAGAAATACTTCAGATTGATTTCCATCAGAAAAAGTCTCGAGCCCTTGGACATCTGATGTACTCTCACCTGAAAGCAGCGCTGGAGGCTGTGTCTTTGCTGATTGACTGGTATCGATGGCTTTACCAAAAAGCAGAAAATGAGTTCTCTTCTTTGAGCTTGAGCTTCCACCATCGTCATAACATGAGATGTTACTACTTGAGGCAGGCTCACTGTTAGAAGAACTCCCAACTGTCAATGTGGTGAGGTGGTGGTCCTGAGCACTAGGAACCTCACGAGGAACAATACCCATATTAAGCTCAAGTGACACCATTGGGCCACCAGCAATATGCTGCCCTTGGTGCTGGTAGAAGCTGTCCAAAAGCAAACCAGGTTGATAATGACTGGGTGGAAAGCCCTGAACTGCAAGCCCATGATTATGGCTATGCCTGGCTCCCTCCATGCCTGGGTGAACACTGGTGGCAAATCCATGCCAAGAAATTGTACACCCCGACATGTTGCTAGCAAGGGCTGTAGGCATGCCCTGGCCACCATCAAGTTGGAAATGTTGTGGTTGCGAGAGCCGTGCTTTCTTCTTTAACAGAGATGACGGTGGCAATAGCATGGGAGAAACAAGCTCCACCTGCCAGGGACTCACTCTTCCAATGCCTTGCAACAGACCTTCGTCCCATGTCACCTAACATAAGCACCACACCACATTCTCTAGATAAGCGACAGCTACTGCAAACATAGGATCATATCATTTGCATGAAATCATATATTATTTTCTATGTTCAAGGGAAAGCACAT